>NC_084551.2:34460000-34480000 GCF_033978685.3 Nerophis lumbriciformis | reverse complement strand
CGTTATACTTTTTGGTGTTGCTTATCATTGTTTGTTAATTGTATAGATTAAAAAAGAACCGGAATATAAGTAAGCGTTATGGAGTCTTGCAACAGAGTTAATAAATATCTCCCCTCAAAAATGTGAAGTGCAATATAACTGATAATGCATCACTCTCACTGGAAGAACCAAAACTAATTTGTTTCATGTCTGGACAGTGATAAGTGAGACAAAAACAAACGAGGTGCTTTATAACAACACAAAGTGATGCTGTTAAAATCTGAGACGTTGGCTGTGAATTAATTTTTTTTTAAAAACACACAAACCATGTGCTTCTCTTTTATATGATTTCCAGATTTCTTCTGAAATGGACTTGTTTGTTTAAAGAAAACAACCTGCTGTCTTGTGGTTTATCTCATCAGCCTAATACTTGTGCACAGTAACCTACAATAATATTATCAAAGGCTTTATCGCTTATAAATTCACTTTCCGGTTAATCCAACAATTCTTGAACAGCCTTTTCTTTCGATGTGAACATTAATATTGTTATGGGTGTTATAAATACTGTGTGTGTTAGCCCTATAAGCAATTACCAACGCAAGTACTGGAATGTTCAGCTCCACTCCAGTTTGATAAACTAATGCATCCAATCATCCTCTCTATTTAGCTGCACGTGACCATCAGCAAGACGGCAGTGAAGGTTGTGTTGGACTGCGCCGCTGTTGGAGAAAAAGGCATCAGTGCGGCCGGGAACATTACCACGGATGGCATGGAGGTCCTGGGGCGCATGGTGCGGTCCCAAGGCAGACTGGACAACTCTGCCCCGGTCAGTATAGAATCCTGTGTGACCTGTTTGCATATTGACTAACTTACAACGAGCATGGTTTAACACAGAAATCTTTAAAGCCATACTTCACCTTACTTGTATTGCATACTTGCCAACCCTCCCGGATTTTCCGGGAGACTCCCGAAATTCAGCGCCTCTCTCGAAAACCTCCCGGGACAAATTTTCTCCCGAAAATCTCCCGAAATTCAGACACTTAATATAAACAGCGTACCTGCCCAATGACGTTATAACTGTAGAATGATCGAGGGCGAGTTCTTGGTTTCTTATGTGGGTTTATTGTTAGGCAGTTTCATTAACGTCCTCCCAGCGCGGTAACAACACACAACAACAGAAGTCACATTTTTGTCTACTGTAAAGCAGTTCGTCTGCCGTAAACAGCAATGTTGTGACACTCTTAAACAGGACAATACTGCCATCTAGTGCATTTAATGAAAGCACTTTTTGCGTGCCACACAGCAATGCATCATCAGAGGTGGCTAGAAAAACAGCATGGTTAGAAAAATAGTGACAAATAGAACAAGGATGGACAATTCAACCCTTAACTCAACAATGAGTAGATGAGTGTTATGTGTGTGTATATGTGTAAATAAATGAACACTGAAATTCAAGTATTTCTTTTATTTATATATATATATATATATATATATATATATATATATATATATATATATATATATATAAATGAAATACTTGACTTGGTGAATCCTAGCTGTAAATATACTCCTCCCCTCTTAACCACGCCCCCAACCACGCCCCGCCCCCAACCATGCCCCACCCCCTCCCCGCCCCCCACCCCCACCTCCCGAAATCGGAGGTCTCAAGGTTGACAAGTATGTTGTAATGGGATCACGTTATTTGATGTGGGCTTTTTATATTTGATGAATGGAGTTCACTTGTACAACACTCTTCCTTCAAGGTATTCAAAGCCCATTCACATTCTTATCTCATTCAAGCAGTCACACAATGATTAATGGGACATGTTGTCATGAAAGGATCTGAAAAAGGAGCTCATTCACACACTAATGATGACCTCCAGGAACAACAAGGGATTTTTTATGTTCAGAATGATACTATTATAGAAATAAAATGACAAAGTTCTTGAGTTTGAATGATGTTTAATAGAATATGCAATATGGTATTACTGTCACATCATGAGCACGTTTTGCTTCTCTACTGGTCAAAACCTTCAAGAATAATTGCTTTTGTGTCAAAAAGAGCGCCTTATTGCTCATAGCTTTTTATAATATCCAATCTAACATTTCTGAGATACTTGTGGTCAAATGTGTTATTATGATTACATTGACAGTATATGTCAATACACAGGGGTTAGTGCATGTGCCTCACAATACAAAGGTCCTGGGTTCGATCCCTGAGTTTTTCTGTGTGGAGTTTGCATGTTCTCCTGTGACTGCGTCGGTTCCCCCCAGATACCCAGCCCCCCCAAATGGATGGACATTTCTACAATTTTATCTTTATTTTTTGTTGATCTCACTAATCAGATAATTCAGTAAAGTTTACAGCAACATTTCAAAAATTACATAGAAGACTCCATTATGACAACATGAATGATTTTATTTTCAAATGTTTGCAAATGTAGTAAAAATAAACTTATGAATTCACAAAGCTTTTGCCATTACGTCCAAAATTGCACTTTCCACTGATTATATTTGAGATGCGTGAAACAAGTAATATGTTGGTTTTTTTTTAAATGGCCAGAAATATCTTTAGACCTCTGAGACAAGATTGTCTCAAGGCATGTATATGGGGAAGGGTGCAGAAAAATGTCTGCTGCTTTGAAGAGCCTAATGAGCACAGTGGTCTCCCTCATCCTAAAAGGGAAAAGTTTGTAACCAGCAGGACTCTTTCTAGAGCTGGCCGGCCGTCTAAACGGAGGGATCGGAGGAGAAGAACCTTAGTCAGACCAAGAACCTTATGGCCACTTTGTGGTTATGGTATAGTATAAGTTTATTTCAAACACAAACAAATATAAAAGGTAATAATCAATACAGTTCCCATAAATAGGTATTAATAAATTGGGATTCACACATTTTGCTGAATATATAATAGATGATAGATTATGTCTAATTTTTTCAGAAGGTTCAAGATGTTCTTCTTCCTTGTACTTTGTAAACACTTTGAGTTTGAACAGTTTATTTAAACTGAATCATATTAGTGCATTGTTTGACTTCTTATTCCATAATTGAATTCCCCACATTGATGGGATAAAAGTTTTAAGTCTTGTATGGGCATATGTGTTTTAAGTATTTTTTTTTCTAAAGGCACTATTTCTCCACTTTTGTTGAGAAGATGTGTTGTACATTCTTGGGTAGCAGGTTACAGTTTGCTTTGTGCATCATTTTAGTTTGCAAATGCACCAAATCATTGAAGTATATATATTTTTTAAATAAAGGGTTTGAATGTTCTTTTTAAACAATTTATGTGTTGTCATAACTGACACATACTTTTGTAGTTATTGCCCCACATTTCTACACAATAGCATAGATATGGTAACACGAGCAAGCAGTGGATAATATGAAGTGATTTTTTTTGTCCAGAACATATTTTGCTTTTTTCGTTGTTCAATTATTTCTTGTTAACTTTTGTTGTATTTTTATATGACATTTCCAGTTTATTTGATCATTTATTATTATACCTAGAAATATGATTGATTTTGTCCTGTCAATCTTTATGCCGTCTATTTGTATTTGTGTTTTGTCTATTTGTTATTATTTTTATTAGCTTCTGTATGTTCTCCCCTGAACAGAATGTGGTCGTGTCGTCTGCAAATAGTACTATTTTTAAGTCCTTTGGAACTTTACAAATGCCGTTTGTATAAAAATTGAACCATTTTGTTCCCAGTATAGATCCCTGAGGTATCCAGTTCAAGACTAACCCTCTGATGCTATACCGTTCTAATTTGTAATTAGGA
Source organism: Nerophis lumbriciformis (assembly GCF_033978685.3). Lineage (NCBI taxonomy): Eukaryota > Metazoa > Chordata > Actinopteri > Syngnathiformes > Syngnathidae > Nerophis > Nerophis lumbriciformis. Next base: position 34,476,245 of record NC_084551.2, on the reverse strand, counting down.
TGTTATGGTTAATTGTATGAAACATTTCTTTCCAGTCCATAAACACTGCGACTGCACACTGTTTACCATCTATTGCATTGGTCATTTCCTCCGTTATTTCGGTTATGCCATAGATGGCACATAGCTCATGAGTTCATCTGTGGAGACAACAGCCCCTTCCGGAAGGACAACCATCTCTGTAGCAATCCACCAATCAGGCCTATATGGTGGAGTGGCTAGATTGAGGTCACTCATTACTAAAAATGCACTTGGCAGGCTCTGCCTGGTGTTTGCCAAAAGAAGGACTTTCAGACCATGAGAAACTAAATTGTCGGGTCTGATTAGACAAAGATGAGAATCTTTGGCGTGAGTGCTAAAACGTCAAGTTTGAAGGAAACCAGGCCAGTAGCATCCCTACAGTGAGGCATAGGGGCAGCATCATGCTGTGAGAATGTTTTTTTAACAGCTGAGACTGGGAGACTAATAGAATAGAGGGAAAAGATGAATGCCGAATTCTCTTGACCTCAGACTGCGTCGACTTTCATCTTTCAGCAGGACAAGGAAGTTAAGCACTAAAGCCAAGATACCAAGGGAGTGGCTTTAGGGACAACTGTGGATGCCCTTGAGTGGCCCAGCCAGAGCACCGACTTGAATCAGTGTTTTTTCACCGATGCTTCCCATACAACCTGATGAAGCTTGAGAAGTGCTGGCATGGGCGAAATTGGCCAAAGACAGGTGTGCCAGGCTTGTGGCATCATATTCTAAAAGACTCGAGTAATGACAATGGTGCATTATCAAAGTATTGAGCAAAACATGTGAATATGTACTCTAACGTTTTCATTTTAATACATTTGCAAACATTTCTTTTAAAAACAAACATGTTTTTCATGTTGTCTTTGTAGAGTGTACATAATTTTGAGGGGGAAAACAATGAATTTATAACATTTTGAAATAAGGCTGTCACAGAGCAAAATGTGAAAAAAGTAAGGTGTTCGTTTCGAATGCACTATACTATACAGCAGAGGTGTCAAACATAAAAACAGGCTTAATCGGCCCACGGCCCGCAAGATGAGATTGCCAAGTATAAAAATCAGCTGCCATTTTTTAATGAAAAATATGGCTGTTCTAAATGTGTCCAATAGCAATTCAAGTGTAACCAACGTCACACATCACACTGTTTAAAGATGACGTGTCAGCTGGTTTGAAACGCCCTCTGGGTTGGCTGCCTCTACTCCAATCAGCGTAGGTGCAAGCAATCAGCTGCTCCTGTTGTGGCTTGCAGCAGATAGCGGCAGACCTTTGCGGTTGCGATGCACAATACCTTATTTCTTTGTAAATGATCCACTCAACGAATAAAATATCAAAATGGTAAGATGCAAAGACTTGACCATCATCTTTGTAGTTAGAATTCTATGCATCACTTGCAATTGTTTGACGGTGCGATGCGCACCCTGAACTCCATTGTAACAATATGTGTTTCTACATTTGTTGTTTGTTGTATTTTTTTTAATGATTCAATCTACCAGGTTCACATTGGTTAAGTTTGCAGTTATGTTACCTTGATTTCAGATATGGTATCATTTTGATAATTGTTTTGTTTATATCATAATTGTAACATTTGAATGATGATAAATGAATGTGTTACGGCAGCTTCTGTTATCACCAACATGGCGGTTTGAGGAAACACTCGATAGCTTTTCAAAACACAGCTTTAATGGTGAATTGCCAACATGAGAATGCTAACTAAACAAGACGTGCTTAAAGTTTAATGGCTTTGTAAATATACTGAGACAAAGTCTTCGTCATTTGTTAGTGCCAAGAGGATTATTTGTAATGTGTACATTTTCAGAATGTTTTTGTTCTATTTTTGGCCAAAGTCAATCATACAAAACAATCAAGTTATTTTTAAGTTATTATGCCATGATTTTACCAGTCCGGCACACGTGGGAATATATGTTCCTCCATGCGGTCCCTGAGCTAAAATGTTTGACACCCCTGTTATGTACGATACATACTACAGTGAATATTATTTCACTGGCTCAAGATTGTTTACCACTGTGTGGCATATTAATACATTATGTGTTTGTAAGAAACATCTTACTCTAGTCCAAAAATTATTGACCTGCATCAATCAGGACCAACTACAGTACTTTGGAATTTCAACAATATTTAGAATATTTAGTTTTCAAACCTCTTTCACCTATGCTCAATTCAGTTAAATTAAAGTTTTAAGACAAACTACTTAAAATCTACTCATCAATTGTATTACTATGATCATCAGTTAGGTGTGCTTTACCAGAAAAGTAGAGGTATCAGAAATTTGTTGAAGTGTGCAAATAATGTAAATGTGGAAGGAAAGCGGTAACAGTTCAAATCTGATTGGAATATTTGTTATGATAACTAAAAGAATATATTGATGTAAATAAAAAAAACAACTATATAAGAAAACATCAAGTAAATGCCTTCAGTTTGCCAGGAAGCTATGGAAAAAGTATGTGATACCCTGTTTAAGCGAGGTGGATGTACACATACATATGTAAGACAAAATATATACGTTGAACAGTAAAAAACAAAACAAAAAAATTATTGTTTTAGTGAAATGATGCCACATGGCCAAATAAAAAGGACAAGGAGAATTTTTGGCCACTTTACAGTTTACTGTCCATTAACTCTGAAGTGCCCTGCATGACCACAACACATCAAATGTACGACCATAAAAATCCTAACTATACTCAAATGTACGACCATAAAAATCCTAACTATACTGAGCCTAATTTTACAAATGTTTGCAGTTCCAGCTCCAGATGTTTGACATCATCTGCAGTACTTCCTGGGCCAGCAGGGATAAGTGCTGTGAACTGCCAGCCTTGGTAAGAACACCACACTCTCAAACACCACTCAATGTGCAGCAATTTAGTGGATAGCACAGCCTGAGATAATCAGAGCCGTAATTTTGATGATGATCAAATTGAGTGACGATAAAACCAGAATGAGAAAACTAAAATGAGATCCAAATGAACTGGAATCAGTTTAAATGCCGATGGCCACTGGCAAAGCAGCAGCAGCAGCAGCAGCAGCAGCAGCAGCAGCAGCAGCGTTAAACAGCACCTGCAGTCAAGGGGAGACGATTTCATTTATGAGATGGAATTACAGTCAATGAGCACCTGGAGGGTTTAGCATGTTTTCATCTATTGCTCATACACACACGTGTGTGAGGAAACATTTACACTATTCAACATGTTTGCTCACAATGTTTCAAAATCTCACTATATATATATATATATATATATATATATATATATATATATATATATATATATATATATATATATATATATATATTTATATATATATATATATATATATATATATATATATATATATATATATATACACACACAGTACAGGCCAAAGGTTTGGACACACCTTCTCATTCAATGCGTTTTCTTTATTTTCATGACTACCGTATTTTTCAGACTATAAGTCACTCCGGAGTATAAATCGCACCGGCCGAAAATGCATAATAAAGAAGGAAAAAAACATATATAAGTCGCACTGGAGTATAAGTCGCATTTTTTGGGTAAATTTATTTGATAAAACCCAACACCAAGAATAGACATTTGAAAGGCAATTTAAAATAAATAAAGAATAGTGAACTACAGGCTGAATAAGTGTACGTTATATGAAGCATAAATAACCAACTGAGAACGTGCCTGTTATGTTAACGTAACATATTATGGTAAGAGTTGATCAAATAACTATAACATATAGAACATGCTATACGTTTACCAAACAATCTGTCACTCCTAATCGCTAAATCCCATGAAATCTTATACGTCCAGTCTCTTACGTGAATGAGCTAAATAATATTATTTGATATTTTACGGTAATGTGTTAATAATTTCACACATAAGTCACTCCTGAGTATAAGTCTATGAAAAACTATGAAAAAAAACTGCGACTTATAGTGAGAAAAATATGGTATTTACATTGTAAATTGTCACGGAAGGCATCAAAACTATGAATGAACACATGTGGAGTTATGTACTTTACAAAAAAAGGTGAAATAACTGAAAACATGTTTTATATTCTAGTTTCTTTAAAACAGCCACAATTTGCTCTGATTACTTTTACGCACACTCTTGGCATTCTCTCGATGAGCTTCATGAGTTCTGAAAACCTGCAATGATTTTCACTTCGCAGGTGTGCTTGAAGCTCATCAAGGGAATGCCAAGAGTGTACAGAGCAAAGGGTGGCTATTTTGAAGAAACTAGAATATAAAACATGTTTTCAGTTATTTAGCCTTTTTTTGTTAAGTACATAACTCCACATGTGTTCATTCATAGTTTTGATGCCTTCAGTGACAATCTACAATGTAAATAGTCGTGAAAATAAAACGCATTGAATGAGGAGAAGATGTGTCCAAACTTTTGGCCTGTACTGTATAAATATATATATATATATATATATATATATATATATATATATATATATATATATATATATATATATATATATATATATATATAACCCATCTCTGGATTCGGACATGGTTGGAGCACAACTAAAGTACTGGGTCTTAAATCCGCGTTTTTTTTGTTCGTAATCAGTTCCCAAAAGTTCCACAAAGACCAAATTTTGGTACCGGTACTAAAATTATTTCGAAACTTTTCGGTACTTTTCTAAATAAAGAGGACCACAAACAAATTGCATTATTGGCTTTATTTTAACAAAAAATCTTCTGGTACATTAAACATATGTTTCTTATTGCAGTTAAGTCCTTAAATAAAAGAGTGAACATACTAGACAACTTGTCTTTTAGTAGTAAGTAAGCAAACAAAGGCTCCTAATTAGTCTGCTGACGTATGCAGTAACATATTGTGTCATTTATCATTCTGTTATGTTGTCAACATTATTAAGGACAAGTGGTAGAAAATTAATTATTAATCTACTTGTTCATTTACTGTTAATATCTGCTTACTTTCTCTTTTAACATGTTCTGTCTACATTTCTGTGAAAATGTAACTTATTCTTCTGTTGTTTGATACTTTACATTAGTTTTGGATGATACCACAAATTTGGGTATCAATCCGATACAAAATCGTTACAGGATCATACATTGGTCATATTCAAAGTGTGTCCAGGGACATATTTCCTGAGTTTATAAACATAATATACATTTAAAAAAAAGGAAAGAAGATGTAGTGATGCCAAAAAATATTGACGTAATCATAGTAGTATCGACTAGATACGTGCTTGTACTTGATATCATTACAGTGGATGTTAGGTGTAGAGCCACCCATGTTGTTTGTTTACATTTGGACGCCGGTGAGCTACGGTGTGTAGTGAAGCATGTTTAGCTATTCCTTGTCCTGCAGGGATGATACTTGTAAGAAACTCACTTTATTTGTTGCCATGGAGGCGAGGATTAGTGATTTAGAAGTCGCTAAAACACTGCCGACTGCAGATGGACGTTAGCTGCTAACTAGCTATCCATGTGTTAAAGCATCTCTTCCTGAGGGCGTTTCAGTGTCATAACTTCACCTTTGTCTTTAGTTTTTAAGCCAAAATGCGTCCGTTCTCCCTTTTCTGTCTACACACTGTGTCTGCTTGTAAGTACTCTGTGATTGTGTGCTGCCGAACATGCTTGTAAAACCAGCAATGTCATGACGTGACGACGATGCGTACTATAGTACCGAAAATGATTCATTAGTATCGCGGTACTATACTAATACCGGTATACCGTACAATCCTAGTACGGACTATAGTACTGTAGTATACAATAATATATGTTTTCCCCCACGCTGTAAACCCTGTGCTTAATACAATGCTATGGCTAATTTATTGATATTTCCAGGTTCACAAGCTTCACATGCCGCCAATATACTAACCCTCATCACATCAGACCAATGAAAATGCTAAATGGGTCATGTTGGACCAATGACATTTTTCACATCAAATCAACAGTACTGACTTACACAATCATTCAGTCAACCGTTTAGCGGACTCATCCTCATTATGGCGAATACACAGCAAAATGCAGGAGACGCAGCCCTAAAGCCGAAAGCGACCAACTTGTCCATTAAAAGTAAATGGATTTGCCGCACGAAACGGAAATCCATTACCACCAACTGGCCCCGAAAGGAAGCACCGCCACACACCAAAGAAGACGACACATGCCTATAGGCGTCTTGAGACAGAGGGTGGAAGCGAAAATGCTGGATGACGCCAACCACAAGTACCCTCAACTCCAACACCAAAGAAGACAACCACTTATCTAAGTTTTGGCATTCGTAGGTCTTTATGGCCCCGAGGGTGGCTTATTTTGTGGTCGTACTCAAAAGAAAAAAAGCAGATAGACTAAAACACAAACACGTGGGATTCTTTGTTTGGATACGCAGGCAAACAGGCTAGTTTGTTACTGTACCATTTGATAACCGAGTATGAAAACCTGGACAATATTTCGGCAAACATTTTCATTAAATACCGAAACTTACAAAATGTGGAGCCTACGAAAACTACATTTGGAAACATTAAGATAGTTTTAGAAATAATACCCAACATTTGGTACATACTCATCTTTAATCTGTGTTCTGATTTGTTTATATTGTAGCGAGTTGAAGAGGACTGCCCCTCAATGCCTCACTCATGTGCCTGTTCCCAAGACAGCAAAGGACCGCCAGGACCCTCCGGACCCCCTGTGAGATCCCATTGTTTCTTCGATTTAGAATTAGGATGAAATTTGTTGACTATTTCCTTGAATTCATTCTCCTGCTATGTTATTTTCAACTATTATTTCTTTGTACCTCATTGCATTTGTTCACAGCCCCAAATTCCCACATGTTTATTCCATTTAGTTTCTAGTAAAAAACAAACACTTCTGATTAGTTAAACCACACTACATTTCCCAAGCAACCACATTTTACAGAACTAGCATCTGAACGTTAAGAACATTAATTCAGATATTTTATTAAAAACTATTTGACTTCGTAAAAGCCAATATTTGCTCGAGAAAAAGTACTCAAGTACTTTGGAGCAGCTGTGTTCTCTTCAGACATTAGTACGCAAAAGCTGATAGCCTGAGAACGCAAATTAAGAATCTCATTTCAGTCCTGAGGCTTCTTGTTTTCATCCTCATTTTTCACTTTGTCTTTCATTATTTATCTCCCCTGTTCAGTTTTTCCATTGACTATTCTCCATACGTCTTTTGTTTTCTGGTATTTACTCACCACTCTCTGAGCTCTCAATCATTGTCTGTGTCCACCACCCGCAGCATATGGCTTGAGACGCTAAATAATAGTGATTCCATTCATCACGGATGATTACGATCCACCACAAATTTCATTGGTGAGCAACATATCAGGTTTTCTTTCTTATCTGAAACCTCCACATGTTCACTCAGCATAGTCTTTTTGTTCAATATTATTTAATTTATTTTAATTTAATTTCAGAACCATGTAGTGCTAATATAGTACAGTGCAGGAATACTAATATCTAATATTCATGTAATGGTCTCATTTTCAATATCTCCTTCGTTTTGCAGAGAACGCGTGACTTTTTTTTTAGTGTGTGCACTTTACATTATTCATACTCATCCAAAATCGATGGGCACACTAGATTTAAAATTCAGCTAATTTCTTTCTGTGTCTTTTCCCAAAGCTGGACTTTCTTCATCTCTGACTCTCTCTTTGCTGTTACTCTTCTTTTAACCATGTTTGTTTTGGTTTTAAAGACACTCCTCAAATCACATTTTCTACAGCAGTATGTGGATGTCATTGAATGGCTGCTTGGAAAGATACCTGAGTCCTAAAACTACATACTACAGTCAGCAAGTAGGGATGATGTTTGATAAGAAATTATTGAGTTTAAGCTTATTATCGAATCCTCTTATCGAACCGATTCCTTATCGATTCTCTTATCGAGTCCAGATAGGTTGTTGTATATGGAAAAAAACACACAATATTTGGTTTAACAAAAGCTCACTTTTATTATATAAGAAAACAATTGTATGTAATAAATAAATAAATATTGACTGTTACCCCCCTAAAAACATTAAATAAATAAATAAAATATTGACTGTTGTTACCCAAAGTATATTAAGTGGGATTTTTCAGAAAAACAAATATATACAGTAACACAAAAACAACCTGTCTCTGTGATCACTATAGGTGTATAAATAATAATATAGTGTTAAATAAAATCAGTCCCTTGGGCACAAAACTGAAAATAATACAGCTCTCCAAAAAGTGCAATTCTGCTGCTATTTGACATAACTGTTTGTTATGATGCTTTGACATTTTTGCACTTTATTTCTTTATTGAAAGAAAATTCTATGAAGAGAAAAGTTGTTTGCAAATGTGGTTACAATGCTAAAAAATGAAAAGTTAAAGCTAAAAAAAGAAATACACTTTATTGAGTTAACATTATTTCTTTATAGGGAGAAAGATGTGATGTTATGAGCTGGGGAATATAACAACTACACTACCCAGCATGCAACGGGAGTGACGAGCATGTGCGGTAGCCCCGAAAAGTGTTGTTGCATGTCTCACCGGGCAGCTAAGAATGAGGTTATGAGCACGCTGTGAAAGTAAACGTCAAGAACTCAGCCAACACGCCTCGTCTGCATTATTTATAATTAGACAGACAACACATATACAGTGTGATTTTGTTTTGTTTACAAGGAAAGAAAAACAAAAGTTAAAAAAGGGAGATCATGTCATATATGTTGTGTATATATGTATGTGCTGCGGTTGCTTTAAGAACGTTGCGACAGCTGCCGTAAAGGAGGTGCGTTGCTAGCCTGGTTGCTATGTTTCCGGTTGGGCGTAAAAGTGTTCGTCATGTGTTTCTACCCTGCTCAAATCTCTCAGGAAAGTTATTCATTGGATTATACCTTTTGTTTTGAACTTTATTACACCTTGGAGCGCTTTTTCCGGTCCATTGTTTTTCCTGCTTTCGCTATCTGCGCCTAATGACTGAGCTACGTGACGTCATTTCTTGTGATGTCACACGGAGCATTTCTGGTCGGGACGGGATTCGTTCCGAGGGATTCAAATAAAGAACCAACTCTTTTTCTTTACTATACTATACTATACTATCTCGATAACGGGTACCGGTTCTCAAAAAGGGATTTGAGTCCGAGGACTCGGTTCTTTTCTTATCGAACAACCGGGAAAATCGGTTTCGAGTATCATCCCTATCAGCAAGTATATCTGAACCTTCCTAAAACAATACATTATAGCTACAGTAGAAAACCAAAACAGTGGAAACCTTTATATGACTTTTCCCGACTGGAACTGAACCTAAAAATGTTTTTAGGTTTAATCAGCATATTTTAATTTAATAACTGTCATGTCTACATGATTGTAAAACGAGGGGTTATCATTATTCTTTGAAACTTTTTCATTGCCAAACCCCTACAACATTATCTAATTATTTTATTTTTACTTAAAAAACTACAGTTTTAAGGCTTTTAACCATACATTTGATAGTGTTTCAACTATAATTTTAAAATGTAAAGAGAAATCCACTCCAAACAATTTTGTCTTGTAGAAAAATGCATTTGCAGGCTGTAATGTGCATTCCAAAGCAGCAAGTGGTGCTATTACTGCTAACCATTGGGGCGTTACACTCATTATTGTGGCTCACAAAACAGATACGGCTTTTCTCAGAAGGCCACCTGTATCTGCAAAATTATATAAATGTATAATTGCTTCATGATATTATTTCACAATTGTCCGTTCTTTTAATTACTATCATTGTTTACCTCAAACTGAAGGAAAACTTGCTTTGCTACGGCTATGCTAATCTGAAGTCAAGGATGTATTAAAGTTCATCTATCCTAGAATTTACTTTGAAAGGGGTTTCAGTGATAAAAAAAAAAAATGCTAGGATAGGCTAGCTCAAATAATACTGAAGTCGGAATAATTGCAATTGCATGCAGTACAAGTTTTTTCTGTCAAAATAGAAAAACATTTAGCATCTAGAAAAGCACGGGGAGAGCACAGAACTAAGAGTAAAAAAGTTCTGAATCCAGACAGTGATCCCAATCAGCCCCAAAATGTATTGACTTGTTTTTTATCCCATGGAATTCGATGAAAAGCTGCCCATAACTTATTGAGCTATCCATAGAGGAAAACAGAGTGAAGCCTCTTGTCAGTCTTCCAATGTTTGTCTCTGTGGGTGGAGGTGTTGTCGTTAGCATACACACACACACACACACACACACACACACACACACACACAGAAGTTGAAGTCGTAACATAGGCGTAAGGCAACATACTAAAAATGATCCGGCCCATGCCCAAAAGCTAGTCATTTGTTCCTTATCCAATTGCACTTAAATCTTATAGACAGTTTATTTAAGAAACATATGTAAATATTATTAGTATTTGTTATTAATTTATTTAATATATTTAGCACTGTGTAATGGTATGTACATTTATTTATTTATTATCATAATTTATTTTAGTCCCTTCTTTTGCAATATATTTGATTAGTAAGCGATTTTTTTCTAATCAGCCTGACCTAAGTCTTGATAATAATCTTTTTGATTAATATATGGTTTCATACTGTATCATTTGACAAGGTGTATCCTGTTAAACTGTAAGTAGGTTAGATATAATTAATGAATATGATTAAAATCAAAAGTAAGATTACTAATTCAGTGTTAATATCTTTAGTGGAAAAGTTGGGCCCGAAGGTCAAAACGGTTAAGAACCCCTGCTCTAAAATACTTGGGCCGATCAGAAGATATAGTTTTGTGGAGTAGTCAAAAGGATATGCTGTATGTTCATCCACAGTTAGTGGAAGATGCTAGATGTTTTACAACATGAACTACAGTCTTCCAAGTAATATGATTTATAGCGACTCAGACTCCAGACTCAGACTTGAGCTACAGTTAGACTAGAGTATAGTTTGTTGGACTGTCACTTTCTTAATACAACTTAACAATTTCCCTTGTGAATCAATAAAGATTGTCTAAGTCTAAGTCTATTAAAACCAACAACATTTGCTCTCATTGAGGATGTCTCTGCATACATATAATATATATAATAGAACTAACTTTACAGGATATTTTCTTAACCACATCTGCGTGCCTTCTCGTCATTTGCTGCACCTTGCCGTCCCCCAACAGTCTCAAGAGAGAAAACAGAAAGAGGAGGAAAGCCAAATAGGCAAATGATTTGCAGATGTGTGTGTTTAGTCCCCACTCACATACTACAAGGGTCAGCCAGATGTCTACAAATGTCTAGTGAGGAGGTCATTTTAGCATTGACCCTTCCTATTAATGTGTGAAAACTGAGTGACGAGAAAAGCTGTTTGTTTTGTGCTATTCTTTTTTTTTTTTTTATGGGAACCAATGTAAAGTGGCCATACTTTCTCCACTTCGGATCGCAGACTGAAAAATCCAACAATGCATTTGGGCAATTAATTAAAAAAACAGAACTGCCTTCATCTTAGTTTTGTGACAAATCGTATTAATATTGTTTGTTTTATCAGTATCAACATTTACACTTTTTCTTGTTACATTTAGTTTTTTTGTTTTTTTTAATGTTTGTATTCTTTTGCCTTTTTCTTCGATTTAAAAACTGTGGGCTACTGCACTTTGGACACCGCTCCAATTTAGTGCATCATCTCCAATAACGTGAAATTTTAAAAAGGGGGAAAGAAAATGGGTATATTGCATGCATAGCTTACTCACTTACAGGGTACCTATTATGCAAAACTAACTTTTCTTACATATTTGTACTTGTTTTTGGGATCTGCATAAGTCCTGAAAATTTGAAATCAAACCATGAAGGCATGGCAGAGATTTTTATAAAACAATCCCGCTTTTCCACCGCATCTGGCTCCTCCACATCGAGAGGAGCCAGATGAGGTGGTTTGGGCATCTGGTCAGGATGCCACCCGAGCGCCTCCCTGGGAAGGTGTTTCGGGCACGTCCGACCGGTGGGAGGCCACGGGGAAGACCCAGGACACGCTGGGAGGACTATCTCTCCCGGCTGGCCTGGGAACGCCTCGGGGTCCCCCGGGAGGAGCTGGACGAAGTGGCTGGGGAGAGGGAAGTCGGGGCTTCCCTGCTTGGGCTGCTGCCCCCGCGACCCGACCTCGGATAAGCGGAAGAAGATGGATGGATGGATGGAATCCCGCTTTCCTTCATACTTCCTACAAAGAGCCGTATGGAATTTGCACAACACTTGTGATGTTATTTTCAACATATGACGTCAGCGGATATCTCCATATATGGTAGACGTTTACCCTAAGATGTTTGCGCGAGTCCGCCATTGCAATCAATAAGTTCCTTCTTTCTCTCTATCGTCTTGTTGTGGGGCAGACTGGCTCTTACATGCACGTGCATCCGCGCTGTTGCCATTTCTAATTTAAAGTAGCATATAGTTCTAACTTATATCAGTCAGTACTTACCGGTGTTAATGTGTATGTTTGTGTGTCATGATGTTTATTTTTCCCATAGTCAGTAAACACACCATGTCGGTGGAAAATTAGGAAGTGTTTTGTGTCTCTGAGTTAAACACGGAGGCGAAAGTGTGTGGACGGAGGAAATTGGAATCGGGCCCGTTGTTACCATAAAATTGTCAATAAAAGCTAAAAAGAGTGTCATACTTTGTGTATCTTCTTCGAGATGCTATGATACATTGCATTACTTTATTTTGTTGTCACATAAAAAACCCTAATTTGTAAGGTGTGGCGGCTAATATGTTGCCATGCACAGTCAAATACAATAATGGGAAACCCTGAAATGTGTGTGAAGCGCTGTTAACGCCTCACACCCTGCAGCAGCAGGCGAGCCAACTTTCCAACCTTATGTTGGCAGCCGTGGTCCCCACAAAAAAAAACCAGGCACAAAGTCTAAAGAGGCTGCATCCCGCCTGTGCCATGCATCATGCGGGGTCTCAATCTCAGGCAAGGACCCTCATCTTTTATGCATAACCTGCATGTGCACTAAATATGCTCAGCTGGCAGACCCCGAGTAATGTCCTCACTGTGCATCACTGCAAAAAAAGCTACTACAGAGACGGCTCAGAGTGGCTGCTTCAGGTGGTTAGGACTCGTGTGTCTTCGAGCCCCCTCCTAAACCCACAGACAACACCAATCCTCTCCAAGCTACTCAAAACTAGGCGGGCATGATGGACGATGAACTCTCGGACTTTCCTCCACTCTTTGAGGACCCCCAGGAACTAAGGGTGCAGGTGGCGACACCATTTCTGACCTCCTCGACATGGTTGGGATTGAGGAAAGGGAGGACGACAACTCGGACCCAAGGAAACCCCAGTACAACAGAGGCAGTCTCCCTGGGGGACAGCTATTTGTATGTTTGTTAGCGGACAAAGATGTACCGGCCTGTATAAGGGAGATGAGACATTACTGGACGAGCCCTGACAAGAGACAACTTCCCACCAGGGACTGCTTTCTCTAAGTTGGAGATTCAAAAGATAGGTGAGTTGTGGCGAGCAGAACCCCCACAGGTAGAACCTTTAGTGGCCTATCATCTCCACACTAACCACCATTGTCAGCCTCTTCCAATATTTCTATGCCAAGCAAAATGGAGCTGAGAGGGCCTTGTGGCTAAACATCTCAGGCCATATGGAGGTCATGGAAGTGACCTGTGACCCCTCTAAGGGCCTCTTTGGTACAGCCTTGGCTAATATAAGGGAGGCCAGCACCACCTGGAAGCAGGAAGTTGAATCGTTTCACGTTTGCTTGCAATGGAAATGTTTCCCCCCATTTTGCCTCAGGGAAGGAGGCCAGAGAGTATGGGACAACGGGGACGTGCAGCTGGTCAGTAGGTCAACCAGCAATTTGGACTGTTAATTGGAGACCTTGTGATAAATATTCCTTCGCAGAGGCTGCAACCAGAAGCCGCACCTCTATCCCCTCCCTGCCCCCCACCCCTTCACACACAAGAGTGGCCAAAGTTTGTGTTCAGTAGCCCCAGGCAGGTCCCGTTTCTCAGGGTGTTCTCCATCTGTTGTCTTTTTCTTATGTTCAGGAAATGGAGGTTTTAGAGCCACTGTTGATTCCTTGTCACCAAGCACTATTGCCTCTACTAAAAGTAATAGTTTGTGCAACTGCAGCCAGGCCAAGAGCAACGCCTACACAGGCTGGTGCAGCCAGTGCTCTTATGAAGCAGCATGGGTCTCCTGTCCGTAAGAGGGGCTCATGTTCCAGCAGTGTTCTACCAGAGGGTGGATCTTCTGTCATAAGGAAACCCTCTGTACGGAAAGTGGTCTCTCCATTCACAGGTGGGGGAAGAAATATGGAGCAGATACGGCAAGGCAATCGTCCATCTCTTCACCGTGTGGACAATCGCAAAATGTCCTCTGTTCTTCTCCCTGCCGGACATGGATGGAAGCTCTAACCCTTCTGTTGCCAAATGTGCTGCTGTACGCATTTCCCCCCCCCGTCAGTCTAAAGGCTGGAATATACGCTCACGTCACGAAGTTTGCGGTCCCCTCTGACGGCGTCTCGGTTCGTTTATAGTCCTTCCAAGGGGGCTGGCGTGTGATTTTCAATTATCTTCCAAAACCCTAAGGGGCAGTGTTTTCTTGTGTGAGCAACCACAACTCTTGTTGACTATCTTCCTGTGTGTATTAGTGGTTGTAAACTTCTAGTAAACAATGGATCACTTTTAAGGTACACATTGTTTCGTAACCGGAAGAGAAAACGTTCCCGAAGGTGGGCTTTGCAGCACAAGAAGAGTCGAGGCAATCTTTGTAGTTGGGCAAAGAAGTATTGTATGAATGGTCATATTTGCGAATTTTCTCTAGAAGCGACCTTGGTTTGCTCTATTGTTACTATATTGCCAGTTGTATTTTATTTCTGCTTTTGCAGAGCAAAACCCCCAAAATTATGTATTAACAAGCTAACAATCACAGCTCTGCAGTCCGCGTCGCCGATGAAGCAAAGCTAGATTTTTTTGGATGTGCACATCAAGGTCTGCGGGAGGGACCGCAGGGGCAGGAGCAGGACAGTGACAGGAGCAGAACAGTGACGGGGCCTGTCACTGTTTTTGGTCGCACCCAGATGGCCAGACTAATTGTGGATCTTTGAGTTTGTGCTCCTTCCGGATGGGATACCTGTCCTCTTCCTGTTCAAAGGGATCTGCTGTCTTAGGCGAGAGAGGAAATGTGTAACTGCAAGTACCGTGTTTTGAGGAATGGTGTGCTTCTAGGAACATAATTTCCCTTCAGTGTTCAGTGGTGGACCCGCTGTGTTTCCTGTAGGATTTGATGGAAAGAAGGAAGGTTTTTTCCACAATCAAGGTATACTTGTTGTCTATCTCTGCTTGCCATGTGGCCATGCGAGACAAGCGCTTTGGGCAGCACAATTTGAAAGGGGCATGCCGTAAATGCCCTCTTCCCGTGGGATCTGTCCATGGTAATGGAAGCCCTTTGACATCATCCATTCGAGCTAATTGATGCTGTGGAAATTAAATATGTCTCTTTGAAGACCGTGTTTCTCTTAACTTTGTCTGCAGCAAAGCATGTGAGTGACCTGCAGGCTTTCTCGATTAGTCCAGCTTGTTTGCTTCTGGATTGGTGAGGTTTGCATGTGGCTAAACCTACTTTTGTTCAAAAGCTGGTGGGCTCATCTTATTGGTGTTTTACTATGGAGTTGTGGGCCTTTCGTCCTCCTCTGAGCAGACGTGTAATTGGAGCTTCCCTAAAGATACACGCCTAGGCAATATCCCAAGGTGGAACACCTCACTCTGCTATCAAAGAACCAAGGTTCCTTTTAGTAACCCAAAGAAGGTTTTTCTTTAACAATGTCACCAACATTGGGACCTTCACAAGCAACTGTTTGAGTGCCTTTTCTCTCAAAAGTGGAGTGACCAAGTGAGGATGATGATATGTTTCTTTCGTGTTTGGTACTTATAAACCCATATTACTGTTATAACTTTGATTTTTAAAAAGGCAGGGGCTCTTTAATTGATTAAATATATTGGTGTGTTTCAGGGTGGTCCAGGCATAAGAGGGGCACGAGGAGACAGAGGGGAACCAGGAGTGACGGTAGGTACAAACAATGTAGTTGCGGTACCTGCTGCTTGTATGATAGACTCCTCTGACCATCAAGACAAATATTGTATTTTTTAATGTCGTGTAGATAAAATGAAGGATGCTAATTGTAAAATTATATTCCTGTATAGCTTTCACCTCGAGCTGTTTATTGTTTTGAGTATAAAATTAAATATGCTCCAGATGAAGGAAATGGTTATATCACGTTTTAATGACTCCAAGACATTAA
>NC_084551.2:34452500-34455000 GCF_033978685.3 Nerophis lumbriciformis | reverse complement strand
ATTTTTATTTAAAACAGTAATACTAACCATCAAGAGTTTTACTGCTGTTATCATTAACACTGTTTATTGTTACATCCATAGCTAATAATAGTACACTTTTTCACCTTTAACACAAAGCTGACACAATGTTTTGTCTTTAAAATTAAACATATATAATGTTGTTGTTTTTTGTGTGGGTTTTTTTAATAACAAAATAAAAAAAAATCAAAATGGCCCACGCATGCTTTGACTTTTTACTGTGTGACCCTTGGTGGAAAAAGTTTGAACAGCTTACTAGATAAAACACTCTTTTCTTTGAAACTCTTTGAAACAATTTACACGTCCATTGTTTATTTATGTTCCCGAGCTAGTGTTATCTGTTACTGTGCTGCCAGAGAAAATTAAATATTAATCTAGTGTGAACAGACCCATAAGCAGTGCTAATCAATTTGACTTGTAATTTAATTTGTGGCAGACAGACATTAATTCAAAGTAAAGTCACTGGCTGACACGCTTACCGAATTGCAACCAGAGAGTGCTGACTTTGAATATCATATTTTATCTTATTTATTAACAAGATCATACAATGTCTCAATGCAGTGCTTCTTAAATATTGGGGTGGGGCCCCTGAGAGGGTGCAATGAGGTGTCAGGGGGCTATGAGAGACAAGGAAACTTCCAGTATTAGTGTCTTTATTCATGCTTGAACAATATACAAACCTCCAGTTAGCCAATACCAGTGCTCAAATTAATCAACAGGCGGACCAAGAAATATGAAAAAGTATAAATAGCTCTTGGTTTATTGTGTCGCATTATGTATTTAAGGGGTTTCCAAATGGGTAATTTTATGAATAATGTGCGGCGGCGCGCAAGACATCACAAATTTAACAAGAAGTTTGGGCCGCGGCGTGTTTTGGTCTAAATTTAGTTTACTGTGATTTGAATTGGAGTGATCTTGTCAGCCTCTTGTTTGCGAAGATAAAATCAATGACCATGAGTTTCACTTGGTAGGGACCTCAGCACAGCATCAATTTATATGAACCAATCCAAACAACTTTTCCTACTAATGGTGTAAATGAACTATAACCAACAAATAAAGTCAACACACGGTCGCACATAACACACATACACATTAAACATTGTGGTGAAGTGCTATATATGATTTAAAATTACTCAAATATAAATTCACTATAGTGCTTGATGAATGATATACAAAACACTCTCTCCACACTTGTTTGGCACATTTTAGCTGCTTGATATTTCTGATTGATTTCAAAACTTAGAGGGGGTGTTCAGGGAAGTAAATAAGGTAGGATTCGAACTTTTCACATACTCTTAATATTCAATGTTATAACGTTTGTGTCTGATGTGGGGGTGGAGTGACGTTACAACTTGCTTTAGTTAATGTAAACTAAAGTGTTATTTTGGTACAAAAGATTGTTGTTAAGTCACAATCAACGCTCTGCTCTGCATCGTCATGTGCGTATTATGCATGTGTGTGTATGTGCGCGCGCGCACATCCATATAACAGCGTACTGGGGGTTACCCTCGAAAATATGGCTTTACCGCAGGTTGTACTGTATACTTACATGTTTGGCAAACTTCCCTCTTAAATTTGAATTTGGCATGAGATTAATATGTAGACTTATAATATTGCAAAACTTAAAGCACACAACAGCTGTGTAAACGGGATCACAGACCACTCTGAGAAAAGCACACATAGTAAATTATAATTGAAAAAAACCTGATGTTAATGTAGGGATTTTGATACCAAATTTATTTAGATGCTCATGTAATTACATTACACATATATTTAATATCTATATAAGTACACTAACTTCAGAACTGTATATATGCTGTATATACATTGGTTGTATGTATGTATTTATTTCATATATTAATATATGTATATATGTACACATACTGTATATACAGTATGTATAGGCTATATATATATATATATACAGGTAAAAGCCAGTAAATTAGAATATTTTGAAAAACTTGATTTATTTCAGTAATTGCATTCAAAAGGTGTAACTTGTACATTATATTTATTCATTGCACACAGCTGATGCATTCAAATGTTTATTTCATTTAATTTTGATGATTTGAAGTGGCAACAAATGAAAATCCAAAATTCCGTGTGTCACAAAATTAGAATATTACTTAAGGCTAATACAAAAAATGGATTTTTAGAAATGTTGGCCAACTGAAAAGTATGAAAATGAAAAATATGAGCATGTACAATACTCAATACTTGGTTGGAGCTCCTTTTGCCTCAATTACTGCGTTAATGCGGCGTGGCATGGAGTCGATGAGTTTCTGGCACTGCTCAGGTGTTATGAGAGCCCAGGTTGCTCTGATAGTGGCCTTCAACTCTTCTGCGTTTTTGGGTCTGGCATTCTGCATCTTCCTTTTCACAATACCCCACAGATTTTCTATGGGGCTAAGGTCAGGGGAGTTGGCGGGCCAATTTAGAACAGAAATACCATGGTCCGTAAACCAGGCACGGGTAGATTTTG
>NC_084551.2:34365000-34450000 GCF_033978685.3 Nerophis lumbriciformis | reverse complement strand
ATATATATATAGATAGATAACATAAATACTTGAATTTCAGTGTTCATTTATTTACACGTATACACACATAACACTCATCTACTCATTGTTGTACTTGAAAGTGCAATGCTTTGCAGCCAGAAGCACAGCCTTATATACTACATACATACTAAATACACAGTAATGAAAACACAGTTGTTCTACTAACTGTACTGTGCTTGCTGCTTACTTACTAAAAAAAAAAAAAAAACACTTACCTTTCACTATTTGAGTAGCCTTTGTTCTGCCATTTGCGTACTGGCGCGCGATCTCTGAATCCGGGAACATATCCTTCACGGATTTGTTGAATACATCCGCAAATGAGAACGGATGTTGCTTCCAGCTATCAGCATAGCTATCTTTGTCTCGACATATGTTACACCATCGAGTCTCCATTTAGCGAGGTGGCCCATAATACTGGGCTGTGACCGGTGCTGCGCTGTCGACGCTTTGTGCTTCGCTGTCCGTTCATGACTGAGTATATCCGTTCGGCCACCGTGTTCAATGGAGAAGTCTGTTCTACAAAATTTACAGGCAGCATACCCCTTCCCCTTAGAACTGTCCTGGATAAACTAAAATTCTTGTTTCCATTCATTTTGGAACTTACAAGCATATTTCTTCATCTTACTCGTTGCTGTATCTTCCTCGTCCGCATGGAGCTGGAGGGGGCTTGGCCTCCAGCTCTGGCTGGAAATCGGGAGAAAATTGGGAGAAAATTTGTGCCGGGAGGTTTTCGGGAGAGGCGCTGAAATTCGGGAGTCTCCCGGGATAATCGGGAGTGTTGGCAATTATGCCTGTGGTGCATATCTTTTTGTTTGGACTACAACTGCCACTAGGAAAAATAAAAACTTCTATCATTTATGGAGATATTCACTAATGTTACTGGTTGGTAAACGTCACAAATCGGGAAAATCTCAAATGGCTTGTTTGGTACAAAGCAAAAGTGTTTTAAAAATGTATACTCCACATTTCTAGTTCACATTTTGTTATGGTATGGTATCCTCTTTTTGTGGTGAAAATAAATGTGTTAGCGCCCCGTAAAAGGTGGGAAAAAGGTAGACGCTGGGGGAGGATGAGCAAAAAAAAAAGTCGATTTCAGACTGGACTCCTATTGAGGGTGGCCCAGTCTGTAGTGAGAAAAAAACGCCACAGCAAAGCACATATACAGTACATATTACGACACTTACAGTCAGTCAGTCCAACAAAGTTCAACAGCAACAGTTGTGTGTCCATGAAAGACAGGGGAGGAGTTTGTTGCGTCTTCACTGCACTGTCCTCTGGGAGAGTCTCGAAGCTACGACCTTGTCACGTCGCTTGCAGCCAGGGGAAATCAATCCAGATTAGAATGTTTGTGTTTGAGCGAGTGAAAATACATTTAAACTTTCACTCCTAATTGTCTATTTCTGGTCCTCAAATTCATCATTCTTCACAATCAGAGCAGTCGGCGTCCCCGAAATGTCGCCAAAGATTGCAATATAGTCCAAAATCTCAAAAGTCTGAGTGCCCACAATTCTGTTTGCATCCTCCAATTATTTGTGGCAGCTTTAGAGTACTTTGAATAGCTGCCAGCATCTTCCAATTTGTCGAAACACCAGAGGAACGCTTACTCCAATCAGCAGATGTCCTGTTATCACAATAGGTAGATATCTTCAGCATCGTGGACTGAAAGGGCTGCCAGACACGCAGCACTCCTCTTCTCCCAAGAGTCTACAATCATTCTGTCAAGACAGGCAGGTTCCCGCGAACCCGAGATCTTGTCAATTTTGTTAAGAGGAAAGTTGATCAATTCCATTGTTTAGATTTTAGAAAGCAGTGCAAAAAGAGGCATCAAGAAAGTTAAGACAAAACAAAAAAGCAAAAATTGGAGAGAAGGGAGAGGGAAAGGAAGTGTCCGCCTTCGATGAGTGCCAGTGGGGGAAAAAAAACACAAAATACACAAAAACTTGTACCAACAGGCAAGAAAGGTGGGTTTTACATACAATTACCCATTTAATCCAGGCAGGGTGTAACAAAAGCTCTGTATTTTACCTCAATATAATAACGTTTGCAGTTTTTTTTTTAAGTTGAAAGTCAAATCTGTTTCATTAATTAGCTTGTACTATTCAGGGAAGACCTGATGAAAATGTTGCGATCTAAAACCAGATTTAGCAGCAGCCTGTGTGAAAACAAGCTGATGCTTTCCTTCCAAGAGGAAGATTTCACAGACTACAAAACACTTCTGTCATTTACTTTCCTCGCCACACGGGCCAAATTGTTCCAATCAGCAGCTCCTTTTGACAATCAGCGATGCTGTCAGACTGACGCATTGACCGAGCTTCAGCACACACTGTGACGGGGTGCACCATTTCCACTGCTCCCCTTTTTGTGGTCTTTTAAAGCCTGCTCGCATCCTCTATTACCACGTGTGCAACACAATTGGTACCTTGAAAAAAAGCAGGAATCAGTGTGTGTGCACCTCAATGGAAGACTATTGAAGCTTCCAGGGCCGTGTTGCAACTTGCAATATTGGAGATGTCTAATACTGTACATCAATTACGTCTCTCCTTTTTTTTCCCTCATACTTTTGTCAAAATCTATCCCCCATGTGTGGATGCTGTAAATACTGCCAGCCATCAGCATCTCCTCACCTCTGTGTCAATATCTCTCAATTTGACCGGAAACAAATAGGCAGCTGCAATGAACAGAAAATTGTGTGTCTGGGCATCGCTCAGTGTTATAGCTTACTTCGATTTTCTATATGTATGTGTTGTTTTATCATTTGTTTGTATGAGGCATGAAAATACTGCACATATATGTTTGTGTGTGCGTGCTTGAGTTCTCCATCTCCTTTCTCACATTATTCATAAAGCCATGTGGTGTTTCAACCTTCAATCTTAAAAATCCATAAACAATACATTTCTTAAACTATAACATGATATATTTAATGTGGATGTATTTAACGATGCCTTTTAAAAAGAAAACCAACATTTTGTATAAAAAACATTACAATAGAACAGGGGTGGGCAATTCATTTTTACCGGGGGCCGCATGAGCAACCCGAGCACTGCTGGAGGGCCACACCGACAATATTTCAATTAAATTTTGCTCAATTATTTTTGATATACCGTAAGATAAATAAAAAATAATAATAATAATAATTTCATTTAACCTAACTTAACTTTATACAAAAGCAGATTTCTTTTGATGGTTTTATTTTTAACACTGTCTTGCACAACACTTCCTGATGTATAATACAATGCAAAAATATCCATTTCTGTCACTTTATCCTGCATCCTCTTTAAAAGTCCAACTTTTTTCCCCGTCAGATTTGGACAACCACCTGTTGTCACACCTGCCAGCTTGTCCCATTTCAGTCCTAACATGTCCAAACACGCATTTACCTATGTGAACAAGTCATTACCTGTGGTTGTCTCTTTAATTGACTGCATGGCTACCAGCTACTCCGTGATTTGAAAGTCTGCAGTTATCCCACGTAAGAAGATGTGCAGCTGGGCGGTGTCACGTACATCGCAGCTCTCATCCAAAGCCAGCGAAAAACAGTCAAAGTCGGCCGTTCTGTTCTTCAGCTGAAGCTCCAAGTTTCCAGCGATGATCTCAACCCGCCTCATTACAGTGCGTCGGGAGAGTGACACGTTCTCAAATGTGCCCCTCTTCTCCGGGCATATCAGCGCAACAGAGTCCAATAAGCACTCCTTAATAAACTCTCCGTCAGAAAACGCCTTACTTTTTCTGGCGATTTTGTGAGAAATGACGAAAATTGTCCTGACAGCTGCATCTCTGGGGGTGTGAAATTTGGCAAAAAGTCCTTGTTGGGTTTGCAGTTTTACCATCAACGCATCAGCCTCCCTTGCGCGCGCTTCATCAGACAGATTCCAGTATTTTTCCTCGTGCTTTGTCGTGTAGTGGCGATTTAGATTATATTCTTTAAACACAGCAACCTGTGTACCACACATTAAGCACACGGCTTTACCTTTAATTTCTGTAAAGAAATACTTGGCAGTCCATGTCTTGTTGAAAACACGGCATTCGTCATCAACTTTTCTCTTTTTAGCGTCTCAGGGGTAATCGGGCATCACTTGTCGCTGTGCACCTTCACTCACAGGTTACACACGGACATACGCCCATAAATAACACTTTTCAAAATAAAAGCAGCACAGTTGTATTGCACGCACGACATAGATGTTTTTTTTATTTTTTATTTTGTAATTTGTGATTGCCGCTGTTCATTCACTCACAATCGCGCACGAGCATACGTCCACACGGAAGTAATACAAACAACGCTTTTCAAAACAAAAGCAGCACCATTGTATTGCACACTCGACATAGATACTTTTTTAAATTTATTTTGTAATTTATGATTGGCCTCACGCGGGCCGGACAGGGACGCATAAAGGGCCGGATGTGGCCCGTGGGCCGCAGAATGCCCAGGTCTGCAATAGAATGTACTACTAACAATTACAGACATGTTATGAAGTAATGTAATAATAATGTACAGCATTTATTTACCTTGGAGAGCAGACTTCTACGGCATCTCTTTCTTGCTACTTCTCAGTCAAATACACCATCAGCCATCAGCAGCTTTTCCGTATGTTCATGGATAAATGTCTGCCGTTTAGATATTAAAATAGTGTTAGACTCATTCTGCTTCAGTATGGTGCATACTAGCAGTGATACGCCCAAATTACATCGCCAAGTTGGCGACACATTCAGTCATGTTTTTGTCGATCTTCCACTTCTTTTTCTCAGCACTGTCCTTCACACTCACTTCCTTTGTTTCAATGTTTAGAAAACAAAGTTATGTTGATCTCTAGCTATAAGCTAATGCTATCGAGTAAGAACAGGTGTTACGCCTGGATCTTACATGGTTCACTGTGAGATTTGCTACACCAACTATTGGCGGGGATGTCTGTACCTTGCAACTTGCTTGCAACTTAAAGAGGAACTGCACTTTTTGGGGAATTTTGCTTATTGTTCACAATCCTTATGAGAGACAAGAACACATTTTTTTTTTGCATTCTAATTTGTAATAATACATTGTTTGAGGTGGCTAACAATGCAGCTAATGGGAGAAATTCATTCTGCCTTTAAGTCACTTCAAAATTGCATCCAAAAACAGCCAACAATACTTCAGTAACCTGCATAATAACCAGGCTGTAGCGGCATTGTGATTGTAAGAGCAAACACTGAGGTACTGTTTATCGAGCCTAGTAACACATCACCTTGCGACGGTATGCCACAGTATTAGCCATAAGCTAGCTTCTGCGTCAGCCGCTGGATTTGGCTTTTCAGTTTGTAATGCACAGTACAATACGATAGGTCACCAAACTGTACAAAGTGAAAAGCAAGAACAATAATATTACAGTATCTGTAAAATTATAGCCCACATTTCATATTTTGTTTGTTCACAACTAGCTCAATGATGTATATAGTTGTAATAACAAGCATGGTGTGCTGTATGTATTATGATCGATATGATAATGACTCACTTTTTCCAGTTGATTGTGAATATGCACTCCATTTCTGTCGACATAGCTTGGCTCCAAGCTCCACATTTACGGCGTCAAGTCACTCCGGTCCATACTCTCTCGGCTTTTGTCTGCTCCAACGTTTTACCCTGTGCTCAAGCTCGCTCAGCTTCTATAACCAGAAGTTCATCTTCCGTAAATTCAGGTTAAAAAAGATAAGCTTGTTGAATTCTCAAAAATACTCATCTTTGTCGTCTATTACAAAGTCTGCCATGATTAGAACACGCACGCATTTGTTGCCAGAAGTACAAACGATGTTGCTATGGGCACTAAAATAAATGTGCCCAGGAATTAAGTTCCGGCAAGGCTTAAAATGACCAAAATACGGTAAATTTTGTTCGTATTTCATATTGTTATGAACATGTCTGTTACTACATAATGTGTATATATTAGAGATGCGCGGATAGGCAATTTATTTCATCCGCAACCGCGTCAGAAAGTCGTCAACCATCCGCCATCCACCTGATGTAACGTTTGATCAGAACTGCACCCGCCCGCCATCCGCCCGCACCCGCCCGAAGTTTTATTTACGGAGGCAATAATTGAGCATGGATTTCCAATCGCACTGGCTGATCACATGGGACAGTTAAATGTTTGTAATGCAACCTTTAAAAATCATTACGCGGTGATCGCGGTCCCAAAAATAAACTTTTCTTGCATGATAATGTCCAGAAAAATTCGCTTTATATTACTATAGAGTCCTTTTAACGAATGAGTTTGATGGTTTATCACAAGCCTTAAATGAAAGAAGTCCTTTGTTCTCCTGCACCATGCATGCACTTTGGCCTTGCTTCGTGTTTGGTGCGCAATCCTGTCGGCTGTATTTCACAGCACGACATACTGTTAAAAGTGTTTATACTATTTATGCTTTCAAGTCCAAGTTGAAGAAATCTTGTTAAATGTTGACAGCATAACTACCAAAATACAGAAGTATGTCCTTAATATTTTTGCAGTGCTATTTCTGTTGAAAAGTTCAAATGATTACATTAGAGATGTGATGTGCCACTTTTCAAGTGTCTGATGGCTTAAATTAATTTTCATTAATTTTTCATATTTTGAATTCTTTTGAAAGGCTTACAAAAAAACTACATTTGAATTGTAATTCCATGCTATTGACAGGACTATTAATTTTAATGAAGTTAGCTTACCATGTTTACAGTATGATAATTGTGATAGAAATGTGAATTTTAGGCACAGAATATTTTTTACAATTGAACAAGGCAGTAGATTATACAAGCTTGGACAGAAAGTTAATAATGACACCAATTTTTTTTTTTATGGAATTGTTTAGTACTGTTTTACCATTTGTTTACTGTAAAAAGTGTTTATACTGTTTATACTTTCAATTAACAAATTGAAGTCTTGTGAAAGGTTGACAGGATAACTGGCATTAACTGTCAAAATAATTTCAAACTATTGAAGTTAGCTTACAGAATAAACATGCCAATCAACCCATATGATTTTTGCTGTAATATTTTTGTTTTGAAAAGTCACTGTGACTGATAGAAAAGTGATGGTTTTAGCAACATTTTAACCTGTCTGAATGCTAATAATCATTTTGCGTCGGGGGGCGAAGCCCTGAACCCTCCACCAGGACTTTGTCCTGGACCTACCGGGGCCTGCGGCCCTTGGACCCTGGCTACTAGGTTTTTCTGATTTCAAAAGTTGGCAGGTATGGTGAGGTTATAAAGCTTTTGCCTGTTAAAGAAAGGAGACTGATCCAATGCAGCACAGACTTTCGCGTGCCACGCTGTCACGACCCAGACGCACACCAGTGCGCAATCATATGGGAGCCGCGCTGAGCGCACCTCCAAGCGCGTCTCGCTGCCGGCGACAGCCAGGTATGGGCCCACGCTCCAGCGCCATCCATTTTCAGGGCTATAGTTGATTCGGCAGGTGGGTTGTTACACACTCCTTAGCGGGTTCCGACTTCCATGGCCACCGTCCTGCTCTCTATATCAACCAGGGTGAGCCCCACCCCTTTCGTGAGCGCACACTGCGCGCGGAGTGACCCCTGTTACGCGCCCCCGGCAACAGGGGTGGCGGGCAGGTAAGCTGCGCGGGCGGAGCGCGCGGAGTGACCCCTGTTACGAGCCCCCGGCCACAGGGGTGGCGGGCAGGTAAGCTGCTTACCTGCTGCGCGTGACGCCGGCCGCGGCGAAGGCGGACGAGGCGTGGTGTCGGTGCGGTGGGCGCGGTAGTGACCCTGGACGTGCGTCGGGCCCTTCTCGCGGATCGCCTCAGCTACGGCTCCCGGTGGGGCCCTCTCGGGGGAAGGGGCCTCGGTCCCGGACCCCGGCGAGGCGTCCCTTCTCCGCTCCGTAAAAGTGTCCATCTCTTTTCTTTTTTTTTCTTCTGTTGTGGCATATGCAGCAGGTGCCTGCTCGTTTTTCGTATGTGGGTAACAACATTTAACTATGTATATATATTTCCGAATTGGTTTAACTGCCACCCGCAAAAAATAAAAATAAAAAATAAAAAATATCTAATTAATCCGCCCGACCCGACCCGCGCGCGGATAAAATCTTATTTTTTTAAATTTCATCCGCCCGATCCGCGGATAATCCGCGGACTCCGCGGTTGTGCCCGCAAACCGCGCATCTCTAGTATATATATATATATATATATATATATATATATATATATATATATATATATATATATATATATATATATATATATATGTGTGTGTGTATGTATGTATGTATGTATGTATGTATATGTATATATATATATATATATATATATATATATATATATATATATATATATGCTGTATATATGTATATATATATATATATATATATATATATATATATATGCTGTATATATATATATATATATATATATATATATATATATATATATATATATATATGTATGTGTGGGAAAAAATCACAAGACTACTTCATCTCTACAGGCCTGTTTCATGAGGGGTTCCCTCAATCATCAGAAATCTCCTGATGATTGAGGGAACCCCTCATGAAACAGGCCTGTAGAGATGAAGTAGTCTTGTGATTTTTTCCCACACATATATATATTGCACTCTACTACGGTATCGAGCACTATTTTTTGGATAACCTTATTAAGACATATATATATATATATATATATATATATATATATATATATATATATATATATATATATATATATATATATATATATATATATATATGTATATATATATACACAGTACAGGCCAAAAGTTTGGAAACACCTTCTCCTCATTCAATGCGTTTTCTTTATTTTCATGACTACTGTAGATTGTTACTGAAGGCATCAAAACTATGAATGAACACGTGTGGAGTTATGTACTTAACAAAAAAAGGTGAAATAACTGAAAACATGTTTCATATTCGAGTTTCTTCAAAATAGCTTCCCTTTGCTCTGATTACTTTTTCGCACATTCTTGGCATTCTCTTGATGAGCTTCAAGCACAACTGTGAAGTGAAAACCCTTTCAAGTGACTACCTCTTGAAGTTAATCGAGAGAATGCCAAGAGTGTGTGCGAAAAAGTATTCAGAGCAAAGGGTGGCTATTTTGAAGAAACTAGAATACAAAACATGTTTTCAGTTATATCACCTTTTTTTGTTAAGTACATAACTCCACATGTGTTCATTCATAGTTTTGATGCCTTCAGTGACAATCTACAATGTAAATAGTCTTGAAAATAAAGAAAACGCATTTAATGAGAAGTTGTGTCCAAACTTTTGGCCTGTACTGTATATACATACATATATACATAAATATATATATATATATATATATATATATATATATATATATATATATATATATATATATATATATATATATATATATATATATATATATATTGGATCAGTCTCCTTTCTTTAAAAGAGATGGACACTTTTACGGAGCGGAGAAGGCCCCCGACGCCTCGCCGGGGTCCTGATGATTGAGGGAACCCCCCCCTCATGAAACAGGCCTGTAGAGATGAAATAGTCTTGTGATTTTTTTCCCACACATACATATATATATATATATATATATATATATATATATATATATATATATATATATCCATGCATCCATCCATTTTCTACCGCTTGTCCCTTCTTTGGTATATATATATATATATATATTAGAGATGCGCGGATAGGCAATTATTTCATCCGCAACCGCATCAGAAAGTCGTCAACCATCCGCCATCCACCCGATGTAACATTTGATCAGAACCGCACCCGCCCGCCATCCGCCCGCACCCGCCCGTTGTTATATATCTAATATAGACGATGCAAGGCATTAGTGAGGTTATAAAGCTTTTGCCTGTTAAAGAAAGGAGACTGATCCAATGCAGCACAGACATTCGCGTGCCACGATGTCACGACCCAGATGCACACCAGTGCGCAATCATATGGGAGCCGCGCTGAGCGCACCTCCAAGCGCATCTCGCTGCCGGCGACGGCCGGGTATGGGCCCAACGCTCCAGCGCCATCCATTTTCAGGGCTAATTGATTCGGCAGGTGGGTTGTTACACACTCCTTAGCGGGTTCCGACGTCCATGGCCACCGTCCTGCTGTCTATATCAACCAGGGTGAGCCCCACCCCTTTCGTGAACGCACTGCGCGCGGAGTGACCCCTGTTACGCGCCCCCGGCAACAGGGGTGGCGGGCAGGTAAGCTGCGCGGGCGGAGCGCGCGGAGTGACCCCTGTTACGAGCCCCCGGCCACGGGGGTGGCGGGCAGGTAAGCTGCTTACCTGCTGCGCGTGACGCCGGCCGCGGCGAAGGCGGACGAGGCGGGGTGTCGGTGCGGTGGGCGCGGTGGTGACCCTGGACGTGCGTCGGGCCCTTCTCGCGGATCGCCTCAGCTACGGCTCCCGGTGGGGCCCTCTCGGGGGAAGGGGCCTCGGTCCCGGACCCCGGCGAGGCGTCGGGGGCCTTCTCCGCTCCGTAAAAGTGTCCATCTCTTTTTTTTTTTTTCTTCTGTTGTGGCATATGCAGCAGGTGCCTGCTCGTTTTTCGTATGTGGGTAACAACTTTTAACTATGTATATATATTTCCGAATTGGTTTAACTGCCACCCGCCTGAATCTATTTAAAATCTAATTTTTTTTTATTTCAACCGCCCGACCCGACCCGCGGATAAAATCTAATTTTTTTAAATTTCATCCGCCCGATCCGCGGATAATCCGCGGACTCCGCGGTTGTGCCCGCAAACCGCGCATCTCTAATATATATATATATATATATATATATATATACATACACACACACACACGCATAGAGAGCAACCATACAAAACTAAATTGGGCATTGTCTACCGCAGGTTTTTGTTCATTTATTTTTCCTTAAATCTTATTGTTGTGTTGCCAACTTTTCACCCGTTAAAATGTTTGAGAAAGTGTTCCTATCGTACTACCAACATATTGAGAAGCATCACACACGGCTACCAACGTCTTGGGATTGCAGCCAAATTATAATCAAATACATATCATTTATCATAAGATGTATGTATGTGTCCTGTTTGACACACAATACAAATTGTCAAACCTTTACAAGTTCTCCGCTACTCACAAGTGCAGCAATTTATCATCGCAACACTTAATCCATGATGATATTTTGCAGTTGTCAGTCAGGGTAAGGGCAGATGTGCAATCGTAATGATATTTATGTACAGTGTCACAGTGTCAAAACAAGACACAATTCTTTATCAGTTAGTTAATGAGAGACTGGACAAGACATATTGAGCGATCCAATCCTCTAACTGTGTGGCAACAGTTTAGTTTCTCTGCACCAGTGCACAGAGCAAGCTCCATTGAGGCTTGCTTTCATGAGTTTGGTGTGGATGCACCTGAGAGCCCAGACCACAACCAATTCTTGTTGTGGGTGCCAAGGAACCAACTATGTTTTTGCTTCTGTGTTGGAAGTTTTATAACATCAGTAACCTTGGATGGTTAATTATGTGTTCAAGTGTTCAAGCTTATTTTTCTTACCCAGCGGTACGTTCTAACGTGAGTTGTAAACCTTTTCTGAAGGCTAACACATCTTTCAACTCAAAAGATGAAGGTCTTTCAGATGATTAGTTCCTCACTTTGCATTTTACACATTCAGTTCCATTCTTTTGCAGTAACATGCAGACATTTACAGCCAACATTATTAAATCATGTTAAAGATGTAGTGGTTATTGTATCTCCTTTGACCCTTTACTTAATAAAGTGTTATCTGTGACGTCTAAATAGTGATCAGTTAAAACCTTGTTCTTTGTATGACAAAATAATATTGTAATAATATTCAGACCTATTGTATTATATTCTGTATTGACAAGAGTGAGTATTGCTGTGGTGATTTAAACCTTGTTTGTGTTATGCTCAGGGTGTTCCTGGAAACCAAGGCTCCCCTGGTAGAGATGGCCCCCCAGGATCGAGGGTAAGACATCCCCTGTTGTTGCAGTGTGGATCTCTCAATCTTTATTTCACAGCAATATAATGCACAATCATGTTGTTGACTGTGTAACTATAAATGATGCGGACAACTAGTGGCAAGTGCCCAACCGCATAAGGATATTAAAAGACAAATTATTCATACTTACACTATATTGCCAAAAGTGTTTGGCCACCTGCCTTGACTCACATATGAACTTGAAGTGCAGTGACGTGCGGTGAGGTTCATGGCTGGTGAGGCACTGACTTCATCACAGTCAGATTTACAAACATATGAACCCTAAAGACTTTCTTATTCACCATTTGATTGGCAGCAGTTAACGGGTTATGTTTAAAAGCTCATACCAGCATTCTTCCCTGCTTGGCACTCAGCATCAAGGGTTGGAATTGGGGGTTAAATCACCAAAAATTATTCTCGGGTGTGGCGCCGCTGCTGCCCACTGCTCCCCTCACATCCCAGGCGGTGATCAAGGGATGGGTCAAATGCAGAGGACAAATTTCACCACACCTCGTGTGTGTGTGACAATCATTGGTACTTTAACTTAACTTTAACTTTACACATACAAACTGTAGCACACAAAAAAGCTCATTTAATTAAAAAAAACTTTATTATGGTCTTACCTTTATGTAATATATTGGGTTGGAGGCAATAACCAGGCGAGGTGATGAAGTACGTCTCTTTACTGTAGACTTCAGAACAGACGCAACACACTTGACGTCAGGTGCGCAACACCACGTAAATCGTTGGCCAACCAAAAAATAACCCCAGTACGCTATAGCCAACATTAACCAGGAGATGGCAACAGACAAACAGATCACTCTATTACATTCCTCCCCTTTTAGAAATGTAGAAGTAAGTTACTCAAAAGAAATAAACAACCCAACCAAAAAATGCAGCAGCTCAATAAGAAGCCAAAAAGTGCAAAAACAATAATGTTCGTGTTGGAGGAGTTGTGAATTAATGAAATATGAAATCCGTGCTGCAGTGTGCAGGTGCACCTAATGTTGTGGCCCTGCAGTCATTCACAACTCCTCCAACACGAACATTATTGTTTTTGCACTTTTTGGCTTCTTATTAAATACCTTTTTTAAATAGATTCAATCTTGCACGTGGGAAGTTTAAGTGTGGGCTTTAGTTGATATAACACTCCCGTCAGGGGGTGCATTCTACGGCGGAAGTGCATTCTCTACCACCAGGAGGCGGGATTACTGCGAGCCTCACACAGTGCGTCTTCGCAGCAGTTTTATGATTGCTCAGCACAAGAAATACGTTACACACATACAGTTGTTGACAAAATACACTGTACATTATATACCTCAGCTAACTAAACTATGGAAATGTATAATATAATTCATATAGCAATACGGTCTCACTGCACAGCAGGCCAGCAGTTAGCAGAGTCCGCAATCCATGGTGAGGCACAACTGAGTGACGTGCCTCAACTGGCTGCTGATCACCGCACCGTCTCTTCTCAGTATTTGAACGGCAAATGTGAAAATTCAGCGATTTTGAATAAAAATAATCTAAAACTGGTGAAGTTAAATGGAAAATAACTTTATAGTATAATCACTGGATACATTTAACAATTTAATTAATTTTTTTTCTTTTTACATTTTTTTTCTTTCCATGATGGCAGGTGAGGCCCAGCCTCTAGTGACTGCACGTCACTGTTGAAGTGCCATCCCATTCCTAACCCATAGGGTTCAATATGATGTCGGTCCACCTTTTGCAGCTAACGCAGCACTAATCTTTCCAACATGTCAACATGACATATTTTTTATTCTGTGAACACAGGTGATAATAACGTCCCTGTTACTTGGAGTCAAAAAACTCAATGCAATTACTTTTCATTAAAAAAAGCCTACATACGAATAAACAGTCACTTTGAAAACACATGCATTTCCAAACTCTTGAGCCTCTTTATCTAAACAGCCTAAAGAAGGTTTAGCAACTCTCCTTTAGGTATCGTACCATTAGAGTTGGTAGCCAATAGGAGGGACAATACGGACTAAAGATTATTCTGGTACCCTTCACAACATTTGATAATAAAATCCAAATAAGTCAGTTTGCTTGCTGACTTTATGTAGGATTCCATGCGTGACCAAATGCCATAAATTATAAAGCACTTCGAACCAGCTGAGACAACAGGAAATACTGCAACATTTTTTAACTCAATCCATTGGAAGGAAAGCAAATACCTTTGTGCTGTAGCTTTCAAAATGTTGTCAAACACAGGACAACACGACTTTGCCCCTAAGATAGATGCTTAACACAACATACTGTCATGGCAGAAATGAAGAGCACCCATA
Organism: Nerophis lumbriciformis; assembly: GCF_033978685.3. Classification (NCBI taxonomy): domain Eukaryota; kingdom Metazoa; phylum Chordata; class Actinopteri; order Syngnathiformes; family Syngnathidae; genus Nerophis; species Nerophis lumbriciformis. The sequence goes on along the minus strand of NC_084551.2, from coordinate 34,435,740 downwards.
CTAATAATTCAACAACAATATAGCGGCTTCGGGTAAAATAAACAGAACATTTAATGCTAGCAAATATCTTAAGAAATAAGACATACCGCAGAAAAAATCAAATAGACATATCAGTGCAACTCATATTTCAATTGATGTACTAATGCTTGTAAAAAAAAAAAAAAACAGTGTATCTAACATACCGTGTAGATTGCTTATTACTTTGGAGAGCTAAATGTTACTATGCCAAAATTGTGCGGTATTCTATAAACGACACTGTGAGGAAACAAGCAGAAAAGTATTGATTTATCCTCAAGTTGCACTGAAGAATAAAAGAAAACATGAGCAAAAATTGCTACTGCGGGGCATTTGCAATTTACAGTCTCGAAAGTCAATCAATCAATCAATCAATCTTTATTTATATAGCCCTAAATCACAAGTGTCTCAAAGGGCTACACAAGCCACAACGACATCCTCGGTACAAAGCCCACATACGGGCAAGGAAAAACTCACCCCAGTGGGACGTCGATGTGAATGACTATGAGAAACCTTGGAGAGGACCGCATATGTGGGTAACCCCCCCCCTCTAGGGGAGACCGAAAGCAATGGATGTCGAGTGGGTCTGACATAATATTGTGAGAGTCCAGTCCATAGTGGATCCAACATAATAGTAAGAGTCCAGTCCATAGTGGGGCCAGCAGGACACCATCCCGAGCGGAGACGGGTCAGCAGCGCAGAGATGTTCCCAGCCGATGCACAGGCGAGCGGTCCACCCCGGGTCCCGACTCTGGACAGCCAGCACTTCATCCATGGCCACCGGACCTGTGCCCCCCCCCCCTCAAGGAAAAGGGGAGCAGAGGAGAAAAGAAAAGAAACGGCAGATCAACTGGTCTAACAGGGGGGCTATTTAAAGGCTAGAGTATACAAATGAGTTTTAAGATGGGACTTAAATGCTTCTACTGAGGTAGCATCTCTAATTGTTACCGGGAGGGCATTCCATAGTACTGGAGCCCGAATAGAAAACGCTCTATAGCCCACAGACTTTTTTTGGGCTCTGGGAATCACTAATAAGCCGGAGTTCTTTGAACGCAGATTTCTTGCCGGGACATATGGTACAATGCAATCGACAAGATAGGACGGAGCTAGACCGTGTAGTATTTTATACGTAAGTAGTAAAACCTTAAAGTCACATCTTAAGTGCACAGGAAGCCAGTGCAGGTGAGCCAGTATAGGCGTAAAATGATCAAACTTTCTTGTTCTTGTCAAAAGTCTAGCAGCCGCATTTTGTACCAACTGTAATTTTTTAATGCTAGACATAGGGAGACCCGAAAATAATACGTTACAGTAGTCGAGACGAGACGTAACGAACGCATGAATAATGATCTCAGCGTCGCTAGTGGATAAAATAGAACGAATTTTAGCGATATTACGGAGATGAAAGAAGGCCGTTTTAGTAACACTCTTAATGTGTGATTCAAACGAGAGAGTTGGGTCAAAGATAATACCCAGATTCTTTACTGATTCGCCTTGTGTAATTGTTTGGTTGTCAAATGTTAAGGTGGTATTATTAAATAAATGTCGGTGTTTAGCAGGACCGATAATCAGCATTTCCGTTTTCTTGGCGTTGAGTTGCAAGAAGTTAGCGGACATCCATTGTTTAATTTCATTAAGACACGCCTCCAGCTGACTACAATCCGGCGTGTTGGTCAGCTTTAGGGGCATGTAGAGTTGGGTGTCATCAGCATAACAATGAAAGCTAACACCGTATTTGCGTATGATGTCGCCTAGCGGCAGCATGTAAATACTAAAGAGTGCAGGGCCAAGAACCGAACCCTGAGGGACTCCGCACGTTACCTTAACATAGTCCGAGGTCACATTATTATGGAAGACGCATTGCATCCTGTCAGTAAGATAAGAGTTAAACCACGACAAAGCTAAGTCTGACATACCAATACGTGTTTTGATACGCTCTAATAAAATATTATGATCGACGGTATCGAAAGCAGCGCTAAGATCAAGAAGCAGCAACATAGATGACGCATCAGAATCCATCGTTAGCAGTAGATCATTAGTCATTTTTGCGAGGGCTGTCTCCGTAGAGTGATTTACGGTTGGTTGACAATTCTCTGTCAACCAATCAACAGACATCAACATTCCTCTTTAAAAGTACACTTTCTACTAAAGATTAAACTTGGACCAACTACAAACTCTTGAAATAAATCAATCACACATTGAAACTCAAAGTGCTTTGCAAGGACAATGAACAACAACATCGACATTCACAGAGAATACTTTCCACTATTGGTGGCTAATTTCACAGAAATACTCTACTTACACAAGATGCTATGTTTGGCCCTCTTGTGATATAACAGATGCCTTACTAATGGCGCTTTGCTTGGCTGGACTCAGTCTTTAGCGCGTAACAGCAGGTTGCTGCGTCAGGCTTTTCAATCACACCCCAAGCTTGGCTGCTTGTACTTGTAGTGCCGGTAACTTCTGCGTCCCGGGAATTCAGTTATTTTAGTTCCATACGTGCGCTACTGCAATCGTATGTTTGTGCAATATTGAGATGCGTGTTGTGTCACGGTGGTTTTGAATTCCTCTCACTTTGCATTCATTTGTTTCGTCGTAAATAACACAGATCGGACCGTTGTGTCCCACTCTTGGAGCTGGTGTTTTCATTTGGAAGGCCGATGAGTCCCTTGAAATTGTAGCTGCCTCCTAAAATTCAACACCGCAGGGAATGTTCTTTGTCTCACCAAATAGGATTTACCAGTGTGAGCAAGCCAAAAACACATAAGCACAACTTAGGGGCTAATTCATTGTAATATCTGGGGGCTTGTATCTTCAGCTGTGTTCAATATTTTAGCGGTCGTATTGCTTGTTATTGGCTTCACTTCACACAGGGTGAAATGAGAGCCACGTAAGAAGAGAGTCCATGTTGAAAGGGCATCAGGCGATGAAGCAAAGCAAGAACCATAATCTCTGTTTGCAAAGTTTTTGGGATTTGGACAGTTGTGATTCAAAACTGCCGTAGCGCTAAAATTGCATTGATAATTACCCCAAAAAATAGGGGGTAGAACTGCACAACACTTTCCAAATGTGATTGGAGGTCATTTAGGGCTGAGCAATATAGACGATATTTGATATAAATGATATACATTTGGCCGACGATAGAGCTTTCAATACCATCTTTATATCGTGATAATGCATGTTGATCAAACATTATTGCTCTGTCCTTCAAATATGACAGCAACAAGTGAATTAACGTGCCTGTCACTACTATTATCGAGCCACGCATGTGCGAAGATACGTCATTTCCTGTCAACTTGTTTTGCAGTTATGTTCGTGCATGCCTACACTGTTATCATGATTTTCTATATTTGTAATCTTTATTTTTATTTCAATAGCGATGTCATACAAAATATTACACACAAAACAACAAAACAAAACAAATGTTATTTAAGAATACAATATTTATTTTGAAAACGTACGGCTCTATACAGAAACCCGAACAATGTGTTTAGCAGCCTTAAATGGCAAAAAAAAATATCTTTTTTACTACTTTATTTGCATCAAATACATCCATTCACAACACTGACAATTTAAACGTCTACTTTTTGTTAGGCTTCAAATATAAGCTTACCGTATTTTCCGCACTATAAGGCGCACCGGATTATTAGCCGCACCTTCTATGAATTACATATTTCATAATTTTGTCCACCAATAAGCCGCCCCGGACTAAAAGCCGCGCCTACGCTGCGCTAAAGTGAATGTCAAAAAAACGCTGCGCTAAAGTGAATGTCAAAAAAACAGTCAGATAGTTCAGTCAAACTTTAATAATATATTGAAAACCAGCGTTCTAACAACTCTGTCCCAAAATGTACGCAAATGTGCAATCACAAACATAGTAAAATTCAAAATGGTGTAGAGCAATAAATAGCAACATAATGTTGCTCGAACGTTAATGTCACAACACACAAAATAAACATAGCGCTCACCTTCTGAAGTTATTCTTCATTCGTAAATCCTTCGAATTCTTCGTCTTCGGTGTCCGAATTGAAAAGTTGCGCAAGCGTGGTATCCAAAATGGCCGGTTCCGTCTCGTAGAAGTCATCGGGAGTCAGTGTCGCTGTTGTTCTGTGAATCCTGCCTTCCGGAAAGCTCGGACCACAGTTGTGACCGAAATATCTGCCCAAGCATTTACGATCCACTGGCAAATGTTGGCGTATGTCGTCCGAGGCTGTCTGCCCGTCTTAGTGAAGGTGTGTTCGCCTTCGGAGCTGTGTGAAAAAAGCCACCCGGCCTCTTCGCGTAAACTTCCCTTAACCACTCGCTCATCTTTTCTTCATCCATCCATCCCTTCGAGTTAGCTTTTATGATGACGCCGGCTGGAAAGGTCTCTTTTGGCAAGGTCTTCCTTTTGAATATCACCATGAGTGGAAGTTAGCATGGCAAGCTAGAACCACAGTGAAGGATGACTTCTCATTCCCTGTGGAGCGAATATTCACCGTACGTGCTCCCGTTCCACAGTGCGGTTCAGTTGCTGTGAAATACGGTAGTAATCCGTGTGCGGATGGAGAGATTGCGTCTTTTTATGAACCGGATCGTTTAGTAGGAGCCATTTTGTGGTCTTTACAGATGTAAACAGGAAATGAAACGTACGGTGATATCCGCGCGTTTTTTCTTCTTCTTCCGGGGGCGGGTGAAGCGCTTCCTGTTCTATGGGGGCGGGTGAAGCGCTTCCTGTTCTATGGGGGCGGGTGCTTTCCTTGGCGGTTGCTTGCGTAGAAGAAGAAGCGCTTCCTGTTCTACCGGGAAAAAAGATGGCGGCTGTTTACCGAAGTTGCGAGATCGAAACTTTATGAAAATTAATCGTAATAAAGCGCACCGGGTTATAAGGCGCACTGTTAGCTTTTGAGAAAATATGTGGTTTTTAGGTGCGCCTTATAGTGCGGAAAATACGGTAAGTTAAGTGTCTCCTTTAAAAAAAATATACTTTTAAAAAATAAATTACCAGTGGGAGTCACTCATTGCAATGAATGAGTAAAAGTGATTTAAAATGTGGCAGTAATACTCCCTGAATTTTTAAATCTACCCCTTGTTCCTGTTATTTTTTTACTACTCAAAAACAAAAAAAACATTAATAAAACATTGCTTGGAAGGAAGAAAAGTAGTCTTCATGCATGCATGCGTGAACCAATCAACACAATATAGCAGTCTTGTTAGTGGCTAGTGGCTAACGTCCCTTCACAGTGCAAAGACACTTCTAAATCAGTAATTCTTGCCTCCATGGTGGGAAATAAACTATGTTTCCTACAATTATCCTTATTACTGGAAAACAAGCAATAGCTAAACATGCTACACTACACAGTGCAGGAGGGTATGCTAACCGCTAAGCTAGCGCTCTCCAACAAAGGTGGGTGAATCGACACAGTATATCAACAGTAACGATACCAAGTAATACTACAGTGGTTAGATCGATATGTTTTATTAACAAAAAATATTTTGTTGTTTTTGCTATTGTTTACAAACTCAGGGAATAAATACCTAGACACAGGAGGGATCCAAAGGCTACAAATAAATGAATAACTAATTTAAATCAGAGCAAAAATTAGAGAATAATTTAAATATTTAATTGTTATTGTTACACCGCCATTCTATGTTATAATTGTGACCCAAAATTGAATCATTTATATTAAAAATGTGAAGTATCAGCTTTGGCATGACCAATACTGCCCCTGTAATTACTTAGTATTGGATCGAAACCAAAGTTTGTAGTATCTCTCAAAACTAATGTCAAGTATCGAAACAACATAAGAATAAGTGCTTATTACACTTTAACAGAAGTGTAGATTGAAACATGTTACAACAGACAGTAATCAGACATTAACAGTAAATTAACACGTAGATTAATAATAGTTTGAGGAATACAATACAACCAGAATTGACATAATATGTTACTGCATATGTCAGCAGCCAAATTAGAAGCCTTGGTAAATTGATTGGAAATTGTTCTATCATTTATATACCAAATAATATAGTGTGATATGTATATTGTTATCGCAGGAGGCTGCAATATGTAGCACCTTGCAAAAGTATGCACCCCCTTTGGCTTTTTCCATAAAGCCCAGCTCTTTGGAATATACGGCTTATTTTGGTCCTTTGCACCGACACTCCAGTCTTTTCTGCGGAACTCTGCAGCTTCTCCAGGGTTATCTTTGGTCTCTCTGTTGTCTCCCTGATTAATGCCCTCCTTGCTCAGTCTGAGAGTTTTGGTGGGCGGCCCTGTCTTGGTAGGTCTGAGGTGGTTCCAGATTCTTTCCATTTGAATATAATGGATTTGATGGTGCTCAGGGGGATAATCAAAGACGTTGATATTTCTTTATGACCCAACCTGTACTAATTATGTGACTTCTGGAGGTAATAGATTGCACCAGAGCATTTTAAGTGGCTTTATATGCACATGCCAATTTAATTCTTTTAATTAAAAAAATATATATATTATATATATTTTTCAAATTTCACTTCACCAACTTAGGTTATTTTATGCAGATCCATCATGTACTGTAAAATGTAGATTCAAACATTTAAATTAAAGGTTGTAATGTAACAAAATAGGTAAAGCCAAGAGGGCGAATACTTTTGCACGGCGCTGTATATCACAATATAGATGTTAGGCCATATCACCCATCCCTATTGTTGGTGGATGTGTTGTCAATCAGTGGAAGCTGGTGAGTTTGATTTCCAAAAGCAGCTTGTTATAATAATTGGTGTTTGTGTAAGAAAATGACTAATTTGCTCTCATTGTTGCCAATGAAAATGTAAAGCAAATCAGCACAGGAGTTGTGAAAGTCTACTCAATTATGAGAGTGCTGTCTGTGCATCTGTCACAGGGTCTGCCAGGTAATAACGGACCTCAGGGCCGACAGGGACCACCGGGGCCACTTGTAAGTTTATGCCTTTTTGTCATCACTCCCACTTTACATATAAATCAGATTAATTAGCTAACCAACTTATGCTTTTCATCTCCTTGTTACCTCTTTCAGGGAACCCCGGGTGCACCTGGAGCTCCAGGACCGAATGGGTCAGCAGGACCCCAGGGGAATCAAGGACTTCCTGTAAGTGATTTGTTTTTTTTTTACTGGAAAAAGATCAATAGAAAATATGAAATAATGACAAAACTTTCACCGTATTGAAACATGTTCTTAACTCAGACGAGTATAATAAGCAAATAACTAAAAACTAAAACAAAAGACTCACTCTAAGAAAATACCTGACAGGCACATAAAGCAGAGGGAGCAGAGCATTTATTTTAGCATCTGATTGTTTCGATTTAAAGTGGTACCTTGACATGCAGGTTTAATTTGTTCCCTGACAGAGCTCGTAACCCAAAATACTTGTGAACGAACTGTTAAACCAATAACCATATCCAGCCTCCCAAAAAACAGCACCGTTTTTAACATTTAACATGCTTTCCAATAAGGAAAAACACATTTCTAAAGAACAAATATTGTATCAAAACAATACAATACTAGCAACAACAACAGTAGTTTAGTAAGTGAAAGAAAAATAATATTGACTTTGGAGAGCAAACATCTATATGAGATCTCCTGCGACCTACTTCTCTGTCAAAGACACCATTAGCAGATTCCCCATATTTTCATGGTTAAATGTCCTTCGTTTAGAATTATATTAACACCCTTGGCTGGTGATGGCTTTTATTGACTCCTGCTTCAGTGTGGTGCATATTATAGTAGTGCTATGCTCATACTGCTTCGCCAAGTCGGCTAGACACACACCTCGGTCATGTTTTTGATTATTTCTTTCTATCCTTCACACTCACTTTTTTCGGACCCCTTGTTGGAAAACAATTTTTTGTCTGTCCGGCCATTAGCCACTGGTAGTGAGTGAGATACTGAATGTCGGGCGGAAATTACAGGGCTCACTGTGGCAACTGTTCCTCCAAATAGCAATAAAATGTTATCTAAAGGTGGCTCGGAACTAAAATTTTTGCTCGCAACTTAAAGAAAAAAATTAGCTGAGAGACCGCTCTTATTTAAAAAATATCCTAAGGTTGGGCACACAAAGTGAGGTACCACTGTATTTGTGTATATCATTAGCCACATGTACATGGACAACATTTATTTAATCTGATCATCATTCTGATTAGAATGTCACTGTGTACGTGGACCCGGAAAAAATGATCTGATTATGACGTGCATTTTCATGCATCACACCTTAAATTGAAATACTTTACTTTGACATGCGAAGAACTTAACAAACAGAAAGGTGTGTTATTATTTTTGCTACGGCCCCATCTTTTGGACAAGCTGCTCAATGCAGGTGCTGAAAAAGCATTAGACTTTCACTGTAAACAAACAAGGCTTTGTGCATTTCTGCTTGTTCGACATTATCACTGTATGTTAGAGATGCGCGGATAGACAATTATTTCATCCGCAACACAAAAGTCGTCAACCATCCGCATACACCCGAACCAACATTTTATCAAAACCACACCCGCCCGCCATCCGCCAGTTGTTATATATCTAATATAGACGATGCAAGCATATTAGTGAGGTTATAAAGCTTTTGCCTGTTAAAGAAAGGAGACTGATCCAATGCAGCAGAGACTGCGTGCCACACATTAATATATCTTGGCCACGCATTAGTGGCTAAGATATATTAATGCGTGATAATATTATTTATCATTATTATAATATTATTGTCATTTCCATTAAGAAAGTGTTGACTATTGTTGCCAATGCCCTCAGATCAGGAGTGCATTCCTCACACTTTGTGTGCGCAGGTGCAGCAAGCAGAACGAGGCTTTTAAGAAGTTAAAACAATGTTTTAGAAAGACTAGGCCTATATTTTCGTTAGGTAAAAAAAAAATTCTGAATTTATTTCAATGAATATTAACTTGTTAACGTTATAATGCTCAAATAGGGACAGTGAACAATTTTGCGACAAAGATGAACCTTTATTGATTGATCTGCAGCCATGACAAAATATCAGACAATCTCCATTGTCAACGACAGGCAGGAAAATAAAGATAAACACATAGCCTATGTTGTAGGCATAGGCTCATACGTTTTTAAGTTGAAATAAAAAAATAAAAAAATAATGTGCCTCATAAGCCTTAGGCTGTCAATCCCGCGCACAAACTTAAATTATACAATAACATATGTATGTCATCTCTATTTAAACAAAAATAAATTAAATAAATAATAATAACAAATTACCTGCAACTTATTGGCCAAGGCAAATAGCTGAAGGGGGGAAATCAAACCCATCAGACTGCACTTTATCATCAAACTTGAATTATAATGAAAATAGACGGTCGCGACAAACAAAGCAGGCTAAATATCCTTACATTGTCGCCAATCGGAGATGCGCTTCACTTGAAAGCGAGGCCAAATAATTATTCACACATAGTAGTATATCTCTAATAGAAAAAAACCACAATAAACAACGCAATTGCCTTAATTCCTTTGCATTGTAGTGCGCCCAAACAACACGTAACCATCAAAATTATTTAGCTGACCGAACTCAATATAGGTTAGACATGGGCTTATTTGGTATAGCCTATAGGTAACGTAGACTAATTCGTTTAACATATCCAACCGTATGTCTACTTACTTTTTTTTTTGTTAGCACTATGCAGGAATAAAATGGCATCTACAGTGCCAGGATTCATGCGAGAGCGCCTGGCCTCTAAAATGCGCCCTGCTGCGCTGAAGGAGCGCTCACTTGCGGCACTTGTTGCTGGGACGCGGTGCCTGATTAATAATTGACTGTTTCAAAGAGTGCTGCTCGTTTTTCGTATGTGGGTAACAACATTTAACTATGTATATATATTTCCGAATTGGTTCAACCGCCAACCGCCCGCATCTATTTAAAATCTATTTTTACCCGCCCGACCCGCGGTTTATCCGCGGACTCCGCGGTTGTGTCCGCAAACCGCACATCTCTACTGTATGTATTTATATTTTTTTCCTTCTGTTCACTACTTTTGTTTTACTTCTCTTTTTAAAATGGAGCTGTTCTGTGCCTTTTATGTTGTGATTATGTGCGGGTTGCGGCACATCTTCCTTTTACGACATTCTGTGTATGTGTCTGTCGCTGGCAGTTAGCACTTGGAGTAGCTGTAATGTCGTGAATAAAACAGCTCGTTAAGACGACAACTGGATACATTCTTTTATTGTTACATCGACACATGACACTCTAGACCATACTTTTGTTTTTGCTCGTCTTCTGTACATGTTGAGGGGGGAGACAGCAGCAAGACAACCCCTTCATTTTGAGACTATTACATTTAGTCCTCCTCCATCTGACATCAGTAAGGCGAATTTCGGAAGATGTGTTTTCATGCGCTACAATCCGAATGACTATTGGCATAAACCACTCGTCTCTATCGGAATGGAATTTTGATCCGAACGTGTGTGATCGGGTCAGAATATTGCAAATGCCGTGTTTACATCAAGCATTTTTATTCCGGTTAGGGTGAGCTTTTTAATCCGATTAAATGTGTCCATGTGCATGTCCTTTTGACAGTGAATTAATCAAATTGTACTGAACTGTCAGACCCTTTCCTATATTTCACAACAATATTCATATTTTGTATCATTGTCATCAATGGTCTATTTCTGTTGTACTATCAGAAAAATGAATACAGAAGAAAAATGAAGATGCTTTCTGAGCTGAAGTTTCATGGGGTTGGCACCATGCATCATACATAATCTAAACTGTACTCTTTTCTTGTGATATAAAAAAATAAAATAAAATGAACAAGACATACAGACATGTAAGGAATAAAAATGAGCACAGAGGATGCAAATTGTCCTCAATCTCTTTGCTTCAAACTTCAATTTATTTTCTGTTAAATCACCCGTGAGATTTCTGTGGATTATTGCCACAGGAAAGTGTTTTTTTTTTTTTTTTTTCAAACTGGCACATATTTTTATGGAGAGAAGTTCAGAGTTTTTTTTTCCAAGCCCGACGTCTGACACAAAACACTTTTAAATGTGGTTTCCAGTCACTCAACCCCCTCAGGTTATAATAATAATAATTTGCTGAACTTGGTAGCGAGCAGTATCACATTTGCCAGTTGAAACAGTTTAATATATATATTTTTAAAAGCACTTCTTTTCATTGAACACTTTTATCAGCTTTGTTACAACACACTTCCTTTGACTAAATATTAAGAGCACTGGCGAGTCTAGCTTCACTGGCGCCCTGGGCGTGACCCCTTTCACCACCAAAACAACATTGGCATTAAGATCGCGGCAAGCCTTTACCAAATGAGATTTTACCAGACCATACTTGACATCAAACAACATTTGCAAAAGTACTTTGAGACATATTTTCTCAAATTTTGTGGAAATGAAGGGCCAATCTACATTTCCACAAAATGTATGTTGCATCAGAACTTAAATTCTAACTCAAGCGATAACGTAGCCAATAAAGTTAAAGTTAAAGTCCCAATGTTGGGTGACACTTGATTACCAGGAGAGTGCAGCACTATTACCACCATTCTGACATCACAAAACAACTACCTGGATAAACACCCAAGGGATCAAACAGCTGATTGTATCATGGACGTCAGAAACCTATCCATCCATCCATTTTCTACCGCTTATTCCTTTCGGGGTGGCGGGGGGCGCTGGAGCCTATCTCAGCTACAATTGGGCGGAAGGCGGTGTACACCCTAAACAAGTCGCCACCTCATCACAGGGCCAACACAGATAGACAGACAACATTCACACTCACATTCACACACTAGGGCCAATTTAGTGTTGTCAATCAACCTATCCCCAGGTGCAACAGTCTGAAATCCTGAGGAAAGATTATAGTAAACTATTAGGGAGTGTTGATAAAGTGCAACTATCTCCACTCAACAGTAGACCTCTCCCAAACATCGACAGGAGGATAAACACATTCAGCAGGCTGCTTCAGTGGCTGTTTGAGTCTGTGAGTCCAGAGAACTACATTTCATTGACAACGTCGATCTTTTCTGGAAAAGAGAGGATTTGTTTCTAGGGAAAAGTTCACACCTGGACAGAGGTGAAGTGAGACGACTGATGGATAACCTCCTCCATGCTCTGAGGCATCAGAATAGGACTGGACCAAATCCTGTGCTGCCTCTGAGGGAAAAGGAGGGGAGCGGAAGAAGAACTTCTCCTTCGCTGCCACCTAGGAACCCAGTAAAGGACTCCGCCACAGCAACCACAGCAGCACCTCCAGAATCCCGAACACAGAAGTCTGAAGCAGCAACACTTCCATCATCATAATCACCTTTACCACGGCCTTCATCACAAATATGGATCCCATCTGCTGCATCGACACCCTCCAGAGATGCTTCCCTGTCTTTCTCCTCTCCACCGTCACTCATGAGACTTTCTGACCACCTTAAACGCTTGATGAAATCAGGGACTAAACAATGATTCCCTTTACTTCGGACAGGGTGCGATCAATGATTCTGTAATCCAAAAAAGTATTACATCTCTGTCTCTGTCTGTCTCCCCCAGCTTGGCCCCTGGTAGCGATGCCCATAGCTGCGCTGTTATTCCCAACAGCATCAATGATATTGTCTAAGATGCTAAGGGCCTCTGCGCAGATTAACATCACATCAACTAGAGGACCAATAAGAAAGTTTTCACTTCTAAAACAATAACTACTATCAAAACACAAAGATTAGTTCAAAGACAGTTAGATTATCTGATCAGAGAAAATTTAATCCTCATTTTTTTGAAGAACACAACTCTATATAATCTGAAACATGCAGTACTCAATGTCAGATCTTAAGGTAACAAATCAATTTTAATTAATTATTTTATTTCCCCTTACAATTTTGATTTTATGTTTTTACTGAGACATAGCTCCACAAAAACACTGCAAATGCGGTTATGATTGAAACTACTCCACCTCACTTCAACTGTGTTTGAGACACAACAAAACCAGAAGGGTGAGGCCGTTTGTGCTATGTTCAGGGAAAATATTTGCAACTACGAGTTGTCATTTAGGGTTATTTTCATAATTTGAGTATGTCATTCAAAATGGACATAAAACAATCATCAATATATGTATCTCTATTTACAAACCACCATAAACGTATATTTCATTTATTGAAGATTTTACGGCATTACTTTCAGTTATATGCGCTGATTTTGACAGTTTGTTCATCACGGACAAGCAGACTTTGATCATTACTAAGGATGGGATTTGCTATCTCAAACGTCAATGTTGTCTATGCTGCTTTTTTGGATCATTCCTGTATTTTCTTCAACTTATCTGTTGGACCCAAACCAACAGTTGGGTCTGCGGTGATTCGGAGAAGACTCATACATGACAGCATACGAATACAGTTTGTGGAAATGATTAGGTTTAAAAACACTCCGTATTCTAATGTTGATGATCTGTGGAACGCATATACATCAATTGTTAAATGTAAATGTTTTGGACACCATTGCTCCTGTCAGGGTTAGAATGTTTAAAAGTAAGCAAAAGGTACCGTGAAGAAATGAAGACTGGGCACAGAAAAGAGATTTGCTGCAGAGCCGAACAGAAATGCCTCAAATCAAATCTCCAAGCTCATTATGAGAGTTACAAAGAAAAACTACATGTGTTCAACCAGACTTTGCATAGATCAAGGGAAAAATATTTCTCTGAAATCATCACAAACTGGACTTGTGTCCTGTTTGCTACAGTAAACAGATTAACAAACCCTCCACTTTCACTTCCAATAGAACTCATTACTACATCAAAGTGCAATGAGTTTGCAATATTATTTCATACCTAAAGTTCAAGGCATTAAAAATGCAATTATTCCTGAAAAACAAATAGGTACTCTGCAGCCAGATAGACAACTAGAGTTGGCCCATTCCATTTCTCCATCCATCCATTTCTATCTAAAGAGATCCTCCACAGTCTGAGTCCATCAACATGCTGCCTTACTTATATTGGAATATGGGATCCATTATTTAAATTTGTTTTAATTATTAAATGAACCTAAAATATTACTTATTTTATATTTGTGGAAAATATTGGACACAGTGTGTTGTCAAACTTATGAGATGCGATGCAAGTGTAAGCCACTATGACACTATTGTTCATTTTTTAAATGTTTTTATTTTATTTTTTACACAAACCCCGTTTCCATATGAAATGGGAAATTGTGTTGGATGTAAATATAAACGGAATACAATGATTTGCAAATCTTTTTCAACCCATATTCAATTGAATGCACTACAAAGACAAGATATTTGATGTTCACTCATAAACTTTATTTTTTTTTGCAAATAATAATTAACTTAGAATTTCCTGGCTGCAACACGTGCCAAAGTAGTTGGGAAAGGGCATGTTCACCACTGTGTTACATGGCCTTTCCTTTTAACAACACTCAGTAAACGTTTGGGAACTGAGGAGACACATTTTTTAAGCTTCTCAGGTGGAATTATTTCCCATTCTTGCTTGATGTACAGCTTAAGTTGTTCAACAGTCCGGGGGTCTCCGTTGTGGTATTTTAGGCTTCATAATGCGCCACACATTTTCAATGGGAGACAGGTCTGGACTACAGGCAGGCCAGTCTAGTACCCGCACTCTTTTACTATGAAGCCACGTTGATGTAACACGTGGCTTGGCATTGTCCTGCTGAAATAAGCAGGGGCGTCCATGGTAACGTTGCTTGGATGGCAACATATGTTGCTCCAAAACCTGTATGTACCTTTCAGCATTAATGGCGCCTTCACAGATGTGTAAGTTACCCATGTCTTGGACACTAATACACCTCCATACCATCACAGATGCTGGCTTTTCAACTTTGCGCCTATAACAATCCGGATGGTTCTTTTCCTCTTTGGTCCGGAGGACACGACGTCCACAGTTTCCAAAAACAATTTTAAATTTGGACTCGTCAGACTACAGAACACTTTTCCACTTTGTGTCAGTCCATCTTAGATGAGCTCAGGCCCAGCGAAGCCGACAGCGTTTCTGGGTGTTGTTAATAAACGGTTTTTCGCCTTGCATAGGAGAGTTTTACCTTGCACTTACAGATGTAGCGACCAACTGTAGTTACTGACAATGGGTTTCTGAAGTGTTCCTAAACCCATGTG
This sequence comes from Nerophis lumbriciformis, assembly GCF_033978685.3. NCBI lineage: Eukaryota > Metazoa > Chordata > Actinopteri > Syngnathiformes > Syngnathidae > Nerophis > Nerophis lumbriciformis. The sequence goes on along the minus strand of NC_084551.2, from coordinate 34,420,648 downwards.
GTGATATCCTTTACACACTGATGTCGCTTGTTGATGCAGTACAGCCTGAGGGATCGAAGGTCACAGGCTTAGCTGCTTACGTGCAGTGATTTCTCCAGATTCTTTGAACCCTTTGATGATATTACGGACCGTAGATGGTGAAATCCCTAAATTCCTTGCAAAAGCTGGTTGAGAAAGGAATTTCTTAAACTGTTCAACAATTTGCTCACGCATTTGTTGACAAAGTGGTGACCCTCGCCCCATCCTTGTTTGTGAATGACTGAGCATTTCATGGAATCTACTTTTATACCCAATCATGGCACCCACCTGTTCCCAATTTGCCTGTTCACCTGTGGGATGTTCCAAATAAGTGTTTGATGAGCATTCCTCAACTTTATCAGTATTTATTGCCACCTTTCTCAACTTCTTTGTCACGTGTTGCTGGCATCAAATTCTAAAGTTAATGATCATTTGCACAAAAAAAAATGTTTATCAGTTTGAACATCAAATATGTTGTCTTTGTAGCATATTCAATTGAATACGGGTTGAAAATTATTTGCAAATCATTGTATTCTGTTTATATTTACATCTAACACAATTTCCCAACTCATATGGAAACGGGGTTTGTAAATGGCTGTGGTGATAATGTAAATGAGGGATTTCTAATCACTGCTATGTTGGAATTCTTATTAATATCGATACAGTTGTTGATATTCATTTTTGTTTGACTACTTTTGGATTGTGTGTCCTCTCAATTGCTCTGTTGATTGCTATTCTGAATGTTGCTGGAATTGCAATTGTATTATTATTGTATTAATGTGTATTATTTTTTTGAACTGATTAATTTAAAAAAAAAAAAGGACTTTTGGACTTTGCCTATGTAGCCCATAGTTACAAATAGAAGCCCATTGATAAAGAACATTACCTTTACTTGTGGTTTGTTGCATTTAACAGCTTAGCTCTTTATTGTGAAAGCATGCCTGATTACAATAGTACCTCAGCTTAAGAATGTTTTGACATTAAAAAAAAATTAAGAATTGTATTAGTATGCATAGCAATTGTCACAGTAAAACCTGTAACATCTGCCCAAAACATCTGGTCCTACTTGCTAGCATTAGCTTATAGTTAGAAATCAACATAACTTTGTTTTTCCAAGCATGGGAACAAAGTCAGTGAGTGTGCTGAGAAAAAGTAGTGGATGATATTCATTGAATTAAATCCAGAAATCATAAAAATTATGACTGAGCGTATTGCCAGCTTGGTGAAGCAATTTGTTATTCTGCACCATAATGAAATAGAATGAGTCTAATGCCAGCCAATAATTTTTAAATAATATCCAAACGGAGGACATTTAACAATGAAAATATGGAAAATCTGCTGATGGTGTGTTTGATGGGGAAGGAGATGCCGTAGAAGTCCACTCTCCAAGATAAATACTGTACATTATTATTACATTACTTCAGAAAAAATACTGTACAGGTAAAAGCCAGTAAATTAGAATATTTTGAAAAACTTGATTTATTTCAGTAATTGCATTCAAAAGGTGTAACTTGTACATTATATTTATCCATTGCACACAGACTGATGCATTCAAATGTTTATTTCATTTAATTTTGATGATTTGAAGTGGCAACAAATGAAAATCCAAAATTCCGTGTGTCACAAAATTAGAATATTACTTAAGGCTAATACAAAAAAGGGATTTTTAGAAATGTTGGCCAACTGAAAAGTATGAAAATGAAAAATATGAGCATGTACAATACTCAATACTTGGTTGGAGCTCCTTTTGCCTCAATTACTGCGTTAATGCGGCGTGGCATGGAGTCGATGAGTTTCTGGCACTGCTCAGGTGTTATGAGAGCCCAGGTTGCTCTGATAGTGGCCTTCAACTCTTCTGCGTTTTTGGGTCTGGCATTCTGCATCTTCCTTTTCACAATACCCCACAGATTTTCTATGGGGCTAAGGTCAGGGGAGTTGGCGGGCCAATTTAGAACAGAAATATCATGGTCCGTAAACCAGGCACGGGTAGATTTTGCGCTGTGTGCAGGCGCCAAGTCCTGTTGGAACTTGAAATCTCCATCTCCATAGAGCAGGTCAGCAGCAGGAAGCATGAAGTGCTCTAAAACTTGCTGGTAGACGGCTGCGTTGACCCTGGATCTCAGGAAACAGAGTGGACCGACACCAGCAGATGACATGGCACCCCAAACCATCACTGATGGTGGAAATTTTACACTAGACTTCAGGCAACGTGGATCCTGTGCCTCTCCTGTCTTCCTCCAGACTCTGGGACCTCGATTTCCAAAGGAAATGCAAAATTTGCTTTCGTCAGAAAACATGACTTTGGACCACTCAGCAGCAGTCCAGCTGGTGTCGGTCCACTCTGTTTCCTGAGATCCAGGGTCAACACAGCCGTCTACCAGCAAGTTTTAGAGCACTTCATGCTTCCTGCTGCTGACCTGCTCTATGGAGATGGAGATTTCAAGTTCCAACAGGACTTGGCGCCTGCACACAGCGCAAAATCTACCCATGCCTGGTTTACGGACCATGGTATTTCTGTTCTAAATTGGCCCGCCAACTCCCCTGACCTTAGCCCCATAGAAAATCTGTGGGGTATTGTGAAAAGGAAGATGCTGAATGCCAGACCCAAAAACGCAGAAGAGTTGAAGGCCACTATCAGAGCAACCTGGGCTCTCATAACACCTGAGCAGTGCCAGAAACTCATCGACTCCATGCCACGCCGCATTAACGCAGTAATTGAGGCAAAAGGAGCTCCAACCAAGTATTGAGTATTGTACATGCTCATATTTTTCATTTTCATACTTTTCAGTTGGCCAACATTTCTAAAAATCCCTTTTTTGTATTAGCCTTAAGTAATATTCAAATTTTGTGACACACGGAATTTTGGATTTTCATTTGTTGCCACTTCAAATCATCAAAATTAAATGAAATAAACATTTGAATGCATCAGTCTGTGTGCAATGAATAAATATAATGTACAAGTTACACCTTTTGAATGCAATTACTGAAATAAATCAAGTTTTTCAAAATATTCTAATTTACTGGCTTTTACCTGTAGTTGTTTGTAGTACATTTTATTGTATTGTTTTTATACAATATTTCTTATCTAAAAGCTTGGTTTTTTTTTCAAAAGGCACATTACATGTTAAAATTGTGCTGTTTTCGGAGGATCAAGCACCTACTAAATTGATTCCAATTCATTTCAAGGGGAAACATTGATTTTGATGTGGTTTGAGTTAAGACCTCCGTCACAGAAAACCAGTTAAGATTGTAAGTTGAGGTCCTACTGTATAGCTAATACAGTTTCTTAGTCTATTGTGTCCCAAAACTTTTGACGGGTACTGTATATCACACGATTACACAACAGTTAAAGGGACAACTGAGCCTTAAATAAAAATGGTGATAGGCTGTAGAGGTTGCCCTCTAGTGCAGTGGTTCTTAACCTTGTTGGAGGTACCGAACCCCACCAGTTTCATATGCGCATTCACCGAACCCTTCTTTAGTGAAAAATAAAATGTTTTTTTCCCTTCAAATTCAATACAAAGTTATGTTTTTGGTAACACTTTAGTATGGGGAACATATTCTAAGTAACAAAGACTTAATTTAGAGTTATTTGGACACTAGGGGAACATATTCTAAGTAATAAAGACTTAATTTAGAGTTATTTGGTTGGGGTTAGGGCCAGGGTTAGAGGGTTAGGGTTATAATAGGGCCATGCCGAATAAGGCATTAATAAGTACTTAATAATGACTAGTTAAGAGCCAATATTCTACTAATTTGCATGTTAGTAAGCAACTAATCAATGGTGAATATGTTCCCCATACTAAAGTGTTACCATGTTTCATTACTGGTGCACAAAATGAACCGTGCATGAACATCACCTTGTTCAAAGAACAAAACCAACACAGTGCATAAACTCACAACAAATTACACACCTGCAAATCAGTCTGACTTCTGCTGTTGCGGTATTTGTAATCAATAAAGTACTATCTATCTACACTCTTAGAAATAAAAGTGCTAAGTAGAACCATATAAGGTTCTTCGGCTCGTCCTCATAGGAGAACCCTTTTTGGCTCCAGGTAGAACCTTTTTATAAAGGTTCCACCTGGAACCCTTTTGGAGGGTTCTACCTCGAACCCAACATGAAGGGTTATACCTAGAACTGTGTGTGTAAGGTTCCATCCAAAACCCCCCATGAGAGGGTCTACAAAGAACCCACGCAGGGAGTTCCAATAAGAACCCTTTCATGCTTCAAGGGTTACATCTAGAACCCACACAGGGAGTTCCACTAAGAACTCTTTCGTATTTCAAGGGTTTCATCTAGAACCCACACAGGGAGTTCCACTAAGAACCCTTTTGTATTTCAAGGGTTTCATCTAGAACCCATGCAGGGAGTTCCACCAAGAACCCTATTGTATTTCAAGGGTTTCATCTAGAACCCACACAGGGAGTTCCACTAAGAACCCTTTCTTTTGTCAAGGGTTTCATCTAGAACCCATGCAGGGAGTTCCACTAAGAACCCTTTCATGTTTCAAGGGTTCCATCTAGAACCCACACAGGGAGTTCCACTAAGAACTCTTTCATGTTTTAAGGGTTTCATCTAGACCTGACACAAGGGGTTCTAAAAACATCCCTTTTCAAAGGTTTTCACCGATAACCGTCTTGTCTTCTGAGGGTTCTATAAAGAACCATATTGTATTCTACAGATCAGTTTAGTTCATATTATATTGTGGTCATTTATCATGTTGACATTGAACAAACATTCAAAACATTTGAATAAGAAAAATATTTATTTAAAGATCCAACAAAACAGGAGAGGCTGTGTAGGTCCCAGGGGAGAACAGGTCAAAAGTCAGCATAGGTCCAGTGGAATCAGCAACATGACAGGCCAGACACATCATGCTGTCCTCAGTAGGTGAATTTGTGTAAATAAATCTCCAGCAATGGTGACATGGCAGAAAGAGACACAAAATAGTTTTAGTTCAATCAATCCAAGGTGCACTTACTGCATTTACTGCGCCTTATTGTAAGCTATCTACCAACAATAAAAGAATGCATGGTCCAATGAAAAGAATCAGTGTACATACTGTATGTACTAATTGTGACAGTGGAACAGAATCATGAGAAAGTGAGGGAATCCCACAAAGTTTTCACATTGATTTAAATAATGTTGAAATACTTTTCAGTGTTATGTAACAAGTACTCAAAATGCTACGTATTGTAACAATAATGGAAATCTAGAGACGTCACTATGCCAAAATTAAACAAAATGTATTGGTCCAAAATATGTATTAAATAAGGGATATTTTTTTTATCAATATGTACAAACAAAGGGCAGGAGCAGGAATTTGACCATTAACAAGAACATAAAGCATGAAATCCCATGCTGCAACACATCTACTCACTACTCCCCACTTCTGACACAGTTGTATAGTCTCTTCACTGAAATGGGTACAACACTGTGGTCCTTGATCCCCAACACAAATCTTTCAATGAAAATAAGAGTTTTTCTCAGTTCCTTTGGGTACTGGACAGCAAAAACAAAATAGAGTGACATTAAGGCACTCATAGCATATGATATATTCCATGCTGCTGTCCTCAGTCAAAACCTGTATACCATCCAGGTATAGGGTTATTCTTTGTGCCTGCAAAGGGTTCCCCTCGTGTGTGTTATGGAGCATGATTGCTGGAGTAGGTACGCTTGGCTCCTATGCAATAAACACAGATACATGTCAGTAAATAAAACCTGCTGTGAAAACAGCAAAATGACTCAATGCTGCCATAATATGGATAATGCCAATTCCTAAATCTTGACCTTAAATGCAGTATTTACCTCCAGTAGAGTGTATAGAAAGGATGAGTCCTCTCTGAAAATGGAAGGCAGCAGTAGAATTGCTGCATCCCTAATGAGTCCTGAGGAAATACATTTTTTCTGTAATATTTTTTGTTTTCAGAAATACAGATTGTGGCTCCTATAGATACACATATAGGCCTAGATACCTCGTCTTACTGAATCATCCAGGCAGGCATTGATTGCCCTCTGGCAGCAGTCCTTTAGGTCACACATAGATGCTCTTTGAACCATCTTCGTTGCCATTCGATCCAGCTCTGTGACCATTCTGCGATCAGCTTCTACAAAGGAATTGCTCCTTCATCTCCCACAGAAGCTGTAAGGAGGGATAACAAGTGTCATCTCAAAATACTTGATGATCATAAATGAAATAATACACATACAATTAAATATGGTCAATTCAATGCTTGAAGATACCAACTATTTTTGGAAGCTTCAGTGCGGGAAACTTTTCGATGATTTCCTCTGCCTTGGCAGTTGCCATGAAGGTCTTTCGGTATGCATAGGTTCGTCTCATTCTCTCCTTTAAAGAGTTCAGATCTGGGTGTACCTTAAGCATCTCTGTAGACATTTCATTGATATGAGCTTCAATTCTCCTTTCATCCTCTCTACATTCTTCACTCTCCTGAGCCTATATGCATTCAAGAAAAATGACAAGCAATATAGTAAGAGGTAACCATTAAGATGAGGTGTACATGTTTTTTAAAAAGTTATATAATATGGAAGAATCATCCTCTCTGTAACCTTCGTCTTGTGTTATCTTTCTGCTACCACTATGTTGGAGACCAAGCTCAAGCCCAGTCTCCCTGCTCCTTCTACACGCACATTAGTGTGTGCTCAACATGGATGTATTAGATCCATGGTGCTCACCAGCCCACCCATCCCTCCAAAGACGAGCTGGATGGCGACCGCAACGCCGCTACCGACAACGTTAAAGCTCCTTCTAACATTGACAATTTATACTATAATATTTCATTAAAATAACAACTATGATAACCTTTTTAGGATGATTTAAGATTCATTGTACAGATATATTGTAACCTATTTTGTTATGGCAGCTCTCAGCAGAGCTTTGTCAGGTATTGTATTGTTTGACCACAATACAATTTGTTTGTTTGTTTTCTACAAGAAAACAAACAAATAAGCAAATGAACAAAACATAACAAGAAACAAATGCTTAGTCCACCTTTTACCGTAAAAGTCCTCAGCTAGGGTCAAGCATGCTGAAATAAGATATTATATTTAGCTCACCTTGATTCTCGGAAGTTTCTTCTGTTCTCTCTCCTGTTCTTCTTTGTTCTGTTCTGTTCACAGTAATCACTATTGGTATGTCACACCTGGTTTGTAGGCAGGGAAGACCAGACCATGTGGTGCAATCCATGGGGCAACCAGCTCTTAACTCACACATGACAGCCACCATCATGCCAGCTCCCTGGCCCAACACACCAAACCTTGCCCTTTCCCCTGGGAGATCAGGGTTCAATTCCCAGCATCAACAAACCCTGATGTAGTAGCCTAAATGTCAGCATTACAGTGTGATTTTTGCATCAGTTAAGGCTTGGCCTCTGACATCAAAGACCGTTTTCTATCAATGAACTTATGTGCAGCTTCACAACTGGACTAAGCCAGTCAGCAGGGTACAGCAGCCATGGGATGAGGCCGATCATGGAAAAGTATGAGGAGGAGACAAATACATGAGTAAAATTGTCTGTAAAATAAGTGTTTAATATTTTTTAACTTGTCTGTCACTAATCCACACATCACCTCAGTATGCATTAACATGGTCACTCTGCATCAACCAGGCCTTGAACTCACAACTTCAAACTGTATCCCTAGATCACCTGACTTGTAACAAACTTTCAAAAGCCTTTGTCCAGTGAGTCGTATAGCTCACTTAGATGCCCCAGAAAGAGGGGTTATATCCTTGCTGCAGGGACCCCCTTGCTAGTTCTTTGCTGTGTGTCATTTCCTCCTGAAGAAGGGAGTAGTGTAACTAAACTAAATAAACACAATTATAACTGCTGCGCAGCGATGGGTCGGGTCCGGGCGATTTTTGGCAAATTAAGGCAATTCTGAGCAACAAACAGGAGAACAGGAAGGCAAGACAGTTGACATTATAATGTTCCTTTTGTGGCTAAAATCCACAACAATAGAACCAAAGACTGCGGTCTATCATGCTGAGCTAATTGGCAAGTGACAATTCAACAGTGGCTTCACAAATTGATTAAGCCATTCACTGTTGTGCATGCAGATTTGCAACCACTGTAAATATATCAGTTATCAAGACAAAAATCTGAAAATACACATATTGCATCAAGACAGAATGGAGATATTGGTAATTTGATTTTTTAATTGTTTCGATTTGCTCCATAAGTTAATAACTGATGTTTAATCTATCATGACTCTAAAATGTATATGTTTGCTTCACAAAGACCATCTGGCATTTTCATGAGCTGTCATCACCACCTTTGTCAGGGCTTGAACCCAGGTTCTTTGGCACCAAGAACCAGCTCCTAAATCACTGAGCTATTTCTCAAATGGAATCACCAGCCAGACAGCAGTTGTCAAGGCAGATTTCAAAAATGGTCCTCTCAGTCACAGCTAATCTTTGCCGGAGTCAACAAGATTTGCTGATGAAGATCTTGCTTTCTTATAATTAATGGTTGTGGAAATAAATTGGTAACAGAACATTTCAGTTGTAGGACTGCCATTATTTGTATGTCTGATCATAAGGTGTAAGGTAATAGACTAGTATGGTGCACCTGATGACTGAAGGCAGCCAGCTGGTTAGCTCAGTCACTATTGCCAGTGACTTTAGACTGGGTGGCAGGTGTTCAAATCCCATGATGGGCAATTATATTACAGTTTGATCAACAGGATCTGGGGAAGAAGAGCTTGCTTTAAAATAAACAAAAAAATTGTATATGAAAAGTATTTGTATCAATAGTCACAAGGAAATGTATTTTGCACCAGTATTGGGAAATGTTATCAGGAAGTATGTCCCTGGTGACACAGGATCTTACCCATGCTTTCAACAATCCCTGAAGAACTCTTTCTTCCAAAAACGGTTCTCTGGATCAAAATAGTTCTTACTAGAACCCTTAGTGTTAGTGAGAACCCTTTTAAAACCAATTATTCAGAAAAGGGGTTTTAAAGGGTTCTCTGGATCAAAATGGTTCTTACTGGAACCATTAGCGTTACCAAGAACCCTTGAAAAACCCTTTCTTCGGGAAAGGGTTTTTCAGAAGCAAATGGTTCCAGTTAGAACCTCAGCCCTTGTAGAAGAACCCTTTTGGAACCCTTATTTCTAAGAGTGTATCTACACGCCGATAGGGAGAAGTTTGTATTTACACGATGAGTCGGGTGTGTTTTGACCTCCGCCGAACACCTGAGGCCGACTCACCGAACCCTTAGGGTTCGATCGAACCCAGGTTAAGAACCACTGCTCTAGTGGGTTCTTCGGACCACCACACACTGCCAGGAGAGCCCCGAATTCAGGGTATAACACTGTTTTATTTTCATAAATATCAAAAGGCTTCTGTATTCCAGCACAATGTCTTTTCCTCCTGCGCCCGTTCATCAGCACCTCCAACTCCAACACCGTGTCTCGTTCCGGCTGCTGCTAATAAAGGCGACAGGTGATTAGATAACAAGGTCCACCTGGGCCATCCACCTGTCTCTGTCTTCGAGGCCGGTCCTTGCACACCCCGCAGGCCACGCCCCCCTCCACATAGGCATAAAAGTATATTTGTCAAACCTGAGGTGTGGTAATATTTGCTTGTGGATGACAAGGTGCTTCACACAGATGTGCATTAATACCTTTTGGGAGCTTTTTTAAGTATGTTTTGACCAGACATGTTTGTGTGCAAAGCCCTCTAAACCCCTGCTTATTATTTATTTTACTTCCTAGGGTCCTGGTGGCATCAAAGGAGACAAAGGAGAAAGAGTAAGTCCCCACACTCAGTCAATCCATGCTGGTCCAATCAAGTTTTTTCTGAAATGGGAGTATTACTCTCCTGCACTGTCTTGGTTCAAAGGAATCAGTGTGCCACTCTGCTCCCCCTTAAAAAGGCTGGTTTTTAGCTCAAGTGTTCATTCTGTTTCTCCTGGGACTCCCTCCCCTCCATTTAGAGCAAATCAAGTCGGCGTTCATGCCTCAGATTGGTAGTAGAGCGAGGTCTGTACTTTTGATCAGGGCGCCACCGCTGAGACACTGCTTACCACCCTAAATCAAACCTGCTTCCAACCAATTCCATCATTTGTATCCAACTGTGCTTCATTTATCGGAAGGGAGAAAGGCTCTTCAGAAATACAGAACATGGGTTTTTTGGTGCTTCTTTAGTACAATTTTAGTGCCTGGCGGGCATTTTCCCGGATGATGAAACTCACTTCACAGCATAGGGGGATGTATGATCATTTAACAGGGAAACGTTATAACCTTTATTGGAAATAGTTGTATTAAATATTTAAGCTCTCGGCTTCCAATTGCATCTGTTGTGGGTTTGCAATAAAAGTGCCATACTGCGTTTCACCTAATGTGGTTGGAGGGATTTAGAATGGCCTGCAGGAGGGTGGATTGTGTTTTCATGTGGACGTATACAAATGGGGAAATGGTCAAGGTTTTAGTCTATTTGGAACATGCATACAAGGTTACCTTGTAGTATGTCACGTAGTTACAATTTCACAATTCAATCGGTTCGAAAAGGAGTTGGATGAAGCAGAGCTTAGTTTCTATTAGTTCTCCATTTGTTCACTTCCTGGATTAATTTTGTTTGCAACTTGCTCACAGTTACTGGTACATTTATTAAAGAAAAAAAAAAAATATGATTAAAAAAAACTGATTGTTTTATGTAAACATTAGTGGTTTAACAGAACATATTTGTTTTACATTTGTCTATATTTTTCACAATTACTAGGTTTATGAAATATTTTTACCGGCCCAAATACAATGATTGAAAGTGTCCATTGTTAAAAGTACAATTTTTATATAGTGAACAGGTAATTTATACGCTACATTTACTCTATTACATTTACGTAAGGAACTTTCTGGAAAGTTGTACTTGTCAGAGTAGTCTTATTGCAACATAAGTTGTACTTTTACCTGAGTATTTTTGTGAAGAAGAAATGCTACTTTTACTTGGTTACCATACCTTTACATATAGTTATATCATCATTACATTTATTTATTTTCTATTGATTACTGCTTGCAAAGACGTATTCATACGGCTTGTTATGGCGACTTCTTCATGCGGGCACTGTCAAATGACTCTGCATCACCAGTCCAACATAAGCACTAGTGACGTTTGACTCCATCCATTCGTCCATGCATTTTCTACCGCTTGTCCCTCTCGGGGGCGCGGGGCTGGCTGGAGCCTATCCCAGCTGCATTCGGGCGAAAGGCGAGGTACACCCCGAACAAGTTGCCACCTCATGGCAGTCACATGACCAAACTTAAACTACTCTCTGTAGAAAGTGACATGACGTCAGTTGGGGCAGCACAACTATTCAATGTTTACTTACAAAGTAGGAAAAAAAACATATATATATATATATATATATAAAACTATATATATATATATATATATAACTATATATATATATATATATATAGATATATATAACTATATATATATATATATATATATATATATATATATATATATAGTTTTATATATATATATATATATATATATATATATATATATATATATTAAACCAGTGGTCCCCAACCTTTTTGTAGCTGCAGACCGGTCAACGCTTGAAATGGGGGGTTATGGTATTTTTATTTTTTTATTTTTTTTGTCATAAAGGAATACAATCATGTGTGCTTATGGACTGTATCCCTGCATACTGTATTGATCTATATTGATATATAATATATATATTGTGTTTTTTATGTTGATAAAATAAAAAATAAAAATAAATGTATTTTTCATTTTTTTATTTTTTTTCCTTGTGCGGCCCGTTACCAATCAGTCCACGGACCGGTGGTTGGGCACCACTGTGTTAAACCACTAATGATAACATAAGTCTGGTTGTGTTGTTGATGTATTTTTTGGTCTGAAAAATTTTACTTTGAGCAAGTTGCAAACAGCCCTTTAATTAAAATTGTTTTTTTACATTTTTAAATGGATGTATATCCTTAATCTTAGACCATTTTGATTTAACACAATTTTTTGACACCATTCTAAAGAACCCTGGTGACTTTTACCATAATCTTAGCATTCTAATCAACTATATATTGAGGGATAAATGTACATCTGTATTATTTAGACTTTATTTATTTATTATTTATTTCTGTATTTTGATTATTTGTACTTATTTAAAACAAACTATTCTTGTTTTCTATTTCTTATTTCTATTTATTTTTCTGCATAGAAGTTGCCTAAGTTATCTATCTATTGCCACACTTTCTCTATTCTATGTGTTCCCTATTAGAAAATGGTAACACTTAAATACAGGAAGTAAACAAATGATCAGTTCTGTTTATGGAGAAAGGCTTGGAATAGGATTAAATAAATGATCTGCTTCTTCGTACTCCTTTTTGGACATGTTGAAATGTAAACTGTAGTCATTTTATAGACCTTAGCATATCTAAAACAAATAAAACCAGGACCAACATCAGATATGAATAGGCTATATTGAGAAAGGCTGTAGATCTTTTAGCCTTAAAAATCTCAAAAATACCATTCAGATCCTGCACTACAACGAGCAAATGCAACAAAATGTCATTCTTATCTGTACTGTAAAGTTATATTTTTGAATAACAATAAAAGAAAGTCTAAGTCTAAGAGGCGTTTTTGATTTTAAATTTAGCCAGGTTACAAATAATTTGTCCTAACTACTGTAAATGTACATAACATACAATAATAATAATAATAATAATTATGGATTAGATGTATATAGCATGGATTAGATATATATATAGCATACATTATTATTCACTGTACAGACACTATATAAAGTAGCATGTATCTTATTGGCAGTGTGCTTCAGGTATGAGTTGAACTTGTAAGTATGTATACAGTATGTATACAGTATGTGTGCCGTATGTGCTGCTCTCAGAAACACCATCACCAATCTGCCAGTCAGTCATACTGGTTTGGAAGAAATATGACTCCAATATGAAATGAAATACATAAACAACAATGTGTTTTTCCCCAGGGTGACATGCAATCCCCAGCAGCCGTGCGCACTATTGCACGCCAAGTATGTGAGCAGCTCATTCAGAGTGAGTATTACTCAAAACACAATTATTACACACAATATTTATTAGTAATCCTGCCAATATAATGGGGCCCATACTGCCAGTGACTTGACGATATACAGTATGTAATACTTTTGATTGATTGATTGAAACTTTTATTAGTAGATTGCACAGTTCAGTACATATTCCGTACAATTGACCACTAAATGGTAACGCCCGAATAAGTTTTTCATCTTGTTTAAGTCGGGGTCCACGTAATCAATTCATGGTAAACACTGATCTAAGTATGCAGATCGTAGGGGCCACTTTACACTTTTTTACTTTCAAGATCCTAAAACCTATCATGATCTCACATGACAGTTATTACTTGTTTCTTGTATTATTTCCTGTTTTTCATTCCACTTCCTGTTTGCCTCCATTTGCTACCACTACTCCGGTCTGCGCGCCGACTCCCTCACCTATTTCTGATTAGCAATCAACACACTAAAAAATGTTGGGTTGAAAAATAACCCAATTTCAACCCAACTGCTGGTTCAGAAAAGGACGAACCCCTTATTTGAGTTATTTTAACTCAACAGTTTGGGTAAAAATTTTCAACCCAACTTTTGCGTTTAATTATTTAACCAAAAAGTTGAGTTATGATAACTTAATGTTGGGTTATTCCCAACCAAACTGTTGGGTTGAATTATTTAAGGCAAAAGTTGAGTTATGCTAACTCAATGTTGGTTGATTCATAACCCAACTATTAGGTTGAATTTATTTAACACAAAAGCTGAGTTATGCTCACTACAATGTTGGGTTATTCCAAACCCAACGACAGGGTTGCGCAATTTAGCGCTCCTTGACCTAATAGTTGGTTAAAAATTATGCATTTTACTTCTGGTTTGTCCTACTCCTTCCCAACTACTGATCACAATTATTTTCATCCCATTAAAATATACTCAAAAGCAAGATATGAGAGACATTTTTTTTTTTACAAGAATTGGTCATAGTTGTCACGGCGGGGTCGCATTTTACTGCGTGGATCGTTCTCCCAGGATGCAGACGGGACTCCGTAGGCAAGGTGCAGGTAAGGAAATTATTTACCTACTCAGTGGCCTAGTGGTTAGAGTGTCCGCCCTGAGATCGGTAGGTTGTGAGTTCAAACCCCGGCCGAGTCATACCAAAGATTATAAAAATGGGACCCATTACCTCCCTGCTTGGCACTCAGCATCAAGGGTTGGAATTGGGGGTTAAATCACCAAACATTATTGCCGGGCGTGGCACTGCTGCTGCCCACTGCTCCCCTCACCTCCCAGGGGGTGAACAAGGGGATGGGTCAAATGCAGAGGACACATTTCACCACACCTAGTGTGTGTGTGACAATCATTGGTACTTTAATTTATTGTCCATTAATCATGCGGGATACATGCCGTCTCTGCACATACACCAAAACATCCATCCATCCATCCATCTTCTTCCGCTTATTCGAGGTCAGGTCGCGGGGGCAGCAGCCTAAGCAGGGAAGCCCAGACTTCCCTCTCCCCAGCCACTTCATCCAGCTCCTCCCGGGGGATCCCGAGGCATTCCCAGGCCAGCCGGGAGACGTAGTCTTCCCAACGTGTCCTGGGTCTTCACCGTGGCCTCCTACCAGTCGGACGTGCTTTAAACACCTCCCTAGGCAGGCATTCGGGTGGCATCCTGACCAGATGCCCGAACCACCTCATCTGGCTCCTCTCGATGTGGAGGAGCAGCGGCTTTACTTTGAGCTCCTCCCGGATGGCAGAGCTTCTCACCCTATCTCTAAGGGAGAGCCCCGCCACCCGGCGGAGGAAACTCATTTCGGCCGCTTGTACCCGTGATCTTGTCCTTTCGGTCATAACCCAAAGCTCATGGTCATAGGTGAGGATGGGAACGTAGATCGACCAGTAAATTGAGAGCTTTGCCTTCCGGCTCAGCTCCTTCTTCCAAACACCAAAACACAACAAAGCCAATACAATGGAGTCTAATCAAGTATTGTTATTATTCGTATTATAATAAATATTAGTATTATTATTACATCAGAACTTTAGCACACCTAAAATCTTACCAAATCTTGCAAGAAATATGTAAATATTTGTATCAAACACCATGTGGAAGAGGTCAACAGCCATTTAAGGTCATGTTTTGGGGGCAATTGGTCTGGTTCCATTTTCCTTAGTTTTTTTTTTTGTTTCATTTGAATCAAAAAACGTGTTAATTTTGTCTATTGAAGGTGTTGCGGGTCAATAAAAAACGAGCTGCGGGCCGCACTTTGGACACCCTTGAATTAGATCCCACTTAATGTTGTGCACTACAAGTACTGTACAAGTACTCCTCTGAGGTTCCTTCTATTAGTAATGTTCATTTGCACAAAAACAGGAGTACAATCCCTCAAAAGTCTTCTTGCATCATCATCATCTGACGTTTGTGTTCGCAGGCCACTTGTCTCGCTACAACTCCATCCTTAACCAGATCCCAGTCCAGTCAGACGTGTCCGTGCGCACAGTACCAGGACCGCCCGGTGAGCCCGGTAGAAGAGGTCCCCCAGGAACCCAGGGTGAACAAGGGTCAGCCGGCAGGCCTGGTTTCCCTGGTTCTAATGGGCAGAGTGGACGACCAGGAGACAGAGGTGAGGGAGGACCACGGCGTGAAGATGAGTGACAAGCAGGGAAAATAGGACTGTGTTGGGACGACATGTCAAGATGGAGACAAACAACTCATGTCCTCTCAGTAATTGGTCTCACAATCAAACCGACTTCATTCAATCGATTCCTTTGTTGTCTGCAGGCCCGCCTGGAGAGAAGGGCGAGAGGGGGAGTCCAGGTGTTGGAAATCAGGGACCAAGAGGACCCCCTGGACCGCCAGGTGAGATTTACTTTAATAAAACAAGGAGGTCATGTTTTGATCATTGAAGGTTTATTTATTTGTTTGTGAAATATTAGAAACTGCATGCATACCTGAGAGACATTCATCTGAGAATGTTCCTATTTTTCTTCACAAATATGTTTAAAGTATAAAGTATAAGACAACTAATATAACAGTGGTGCTTGGCTTTTTCATTATAACACTTAATCATTCTGATCATTCTAGTTTTATACGTGGCAAACAATGAGAAATACATATTACTGATGAATGACACCACATAACATCACCCACTACTTTATTGAAGTTGGCCAAGTTCTTTCTTTATTGCAGTGTTTTTCAACCACTGTGCCACGTGAGATATTGTCTGGTGTGCCGTGGGAAATTATGCAACTTCATCTAATTGGTCCAAAAAATGTTTTTGCAAATCAATAATCATAATCTGCAGATAAAGTGCCGTTGTCTAGTGCCAGTGCTGTGTGGAGCTTGGCAGGGTAACCATGTAATACTCCATATCAGTAGGTGGCAGCAGGTAGTTCATTGCTTTGTAGAAGTCGGAACGCGTTGAGGATGTTTTGTCGTGATCCCAATATGCAGAGCACAGCGGGTGTGTAACGCTTAAACCAAAAATTAACCAAAGGCAAGTCCCGCTAGGAAAAGGCACTGAAGCATAGGGATGGCTATGGAAAACAAAAGTAAAACTGAGCTGGCTACAAAGTTAACAAAAACAGAATGCTGGACGACAGCAAAAACTTACAGCATGTGGAGCAGAGACGGCGTCCACAAAGTACATCCGTACATTACATGACAATCAACAATGTCCCCACAAAAAAGGATAGGGTACGCACAACTTGAATAGTCTTTTTGCGATTGCGAAAACAAAGCAGGTGCGGGCAATAGCACTCAAAGGAAGGCGTGAAGCGACTACAGGAGAACACCAACAAAACAGGAAGGGCCACCAAAATAACAGCGCAAGACAGAAACTAAAGCACTACACAGAAAACAACAACAAACTCAAAATAAGGCACGACAACCTGATGGAGTTTCATTTTTTAACCTTTTCTGCTGGTGGTGTGCCTCCGTATTTTTTTAATGAAAAAAATGTGCCTTGGCTCAAAAAAGGTTGAAAAACACTGCTTTAATGCAATTAGTGTGTCCCACCTTATTTATCATAGTGCTAAATTATTTGGCCCTATGGCGGATTATTTTGCAGTAGTTAGCACTTAAATAATTGCAGACTGTCTAAAAACCTTACGCAGTGCACTTGAACGCCTCACTCGTCACATCCTCATGATCCAAGGTGAGAAAAGGAGGCGGAGTTCATCGTTCTGTGTAAAACAAATAAAGCGCACACTAATAATATCAAAAATGATGACAGGACTCAATGGCCAAAGTCTGTCTTTAGTGTTCCAAGTTTTAAAAGAACAACCACCGAGTTTGAATATTTGATTCAGTGCACTGATACAAACTGACTGAATTCTGATGTACAAGGTTTGGCTGTATTAAAAAACTGGGGTATACCGAATCATACAAAAAATGGGGTGTACAAAATCTGAGGTACCACTACCAATTTCAGATTTAGGTCATGTGGTGACACAGCCAGAGTTGTACGGTCAAACCCTCCTTTCATGCATGCCTCATCCAGGTTCACTATTTCAGTACTGTTCTATTGTTTATTCAAGTCTGGGTCACAGGAAATCCGGGACATATCCCAGCTGACTTTGTATGAGTTCATACTTTACTGTTATTTAAACGTGAAGGGGACCTATGATAATTCTAATCTTCGGTTAAAGGGGAATTGCACTTTTGTATATGTATATATTTATATTTATTTTTATATGTATACTTTTTTTTTATGTGCAATGTTTTCCCTCCCAAAAAATTTTCTTAGTTGAATATTTGATGTGAAGTAATTGGAGCCTTATATAAGTAAATAATTAATAAGAACATTGTTTTTGATTCATTATTATTTTTTGAACAATGCCAGTTTTAAAGTAAAAAATTGCCTGCTTGGCAGCTTTCTGTTATTAGTGTCACTATTGCAACATTCTCCTGTTACATTGCACCTGTTTGCTTTTTCATTCCACTTTTTATTGATCTTTTTTGTGATAGTATTTTTAAAATATTCCGCGGGCTTTTAGAACATTTGCTGCGGGCCACAAATGGCCCCCCTGGGCCGCACTTTGGACACCACTGCTGTAGCTTTTCGGCGTGCACACTTGATGATTTGACAGGATGCTTGCATAAAGGATGCCGTTTAACGACATCATAATGCTGAGTCGGTAAACATTAACACCTTCAGAAACATTTGAGGAGATGACCAAAGGATCCAATGCGACGGTTGAGGTAAAAGGAGATGGAGGACATAAACGTCAACCCTCTGGCTGAATGCCTGACACATTCTTGTTGTTGCTCCACTCCCACTGTGGCTTCTTTTGTGCACAATTGAGAGCCTTACAGCAGCAGTGTGAGCGTAATGACATCATCCTCATATTTCCTGCTCTCATCACCCCAGGTTTGCCAGGCGAGGGGCGCACAGGCAGCCAGGGCCCTCTCGGTCGCCCTGGTAACCCCGGGGCACCTGGGAGGCCGGGCAATGCTGGGACCGCCGGACCAGCTGGACCACCCGGATACTGTGACCAGAACTCCTGTTTGGGGTATAATGTTGGAGGTAAGTCATGCTAATGCTTTATATTGCACTATAAAATACTCTGATAAGAAACCATCAAACGTTTATTAGGTCCATGTTTAGCTCTGACATAGTAGTTGCCATGGTTCTATTATTCCGCCTATTTATTTATGTCCAGTTTCATTCATACATTTGCCATCATTGTTTTTTGGTTCATTCTAAAAATAGTCATATATATTTATTTGGCCCTGCGATGAGGTGGCGACTTGTCCAGGGTGTACCCTGCCTTCCGCCCGAATGCAGCTGAGATAGGCTCCAGCAACCCCCGCGACCCCAAAAGGGACAAGCGGTAGAAAATGGATGGATGGATATATTTATTTAGGCCTCAGTTTTATATGCTGAGCACGAGTTCTACTTGTCAAAAGCTTTTGACTTTTTTCGAGAGAATTGTACTCAGGAGTTGAGCGTCTTCCAAACGGAGCGTATTAAAGACAACAATGTAGAATAATCTTCACTTATTGTTCGCATAAATCTCTCAGACTAATCTGGCTTTAAGACGTTGATTCATTCCAAGATGGTGTGAAGGCGTAAACAAAGGTGGACAAACAAAGAAGTGCAGGTTTGCTAAAAGTGTCTGATGGATTCATCAAAACACATTTTTTATTCTACAAAGTGATACCGCGTATTGCTTTGTAACTTTAAAAAATATGATTATTCTGAAAATATCCTTCGTAAAACACAGAACAGTTTTTTTGTTCCTTTTTTGTAACATTGAGCAGACGTTTTGTCTCCTCAACTTGATGAGCAGATATTAAAAACTCCAATACTGAGCCATGTTGTGGAAAAAAAGACTACATTAATGCTAGTTAATATTAGCCATTTCTTAACTTTGTAAAAGGTGTCCTATGATTATGTTTGAATTTGTTGAGTAAGGCGGGATAAACGCAAAAGGGCAAAAAATAAGGAGAAGAAGTGAAGAACAGCATGCAATAAACATAATTTTAAGACAAGATAAGACATTTTATACATGAAAAAGTTACATTAAAAAATCAAATCAAATCACAAAATCAGACAAAGAAAGGAACTTCAGGGTTAATAAAGATTTCTTTTTAGTAGGACTTTACATATTTATTTTCTATATTTGTTCTGTAAAATTGAACATTGTAAATTAAGACCTACAGTATAATGTATTGTAAATGACACACAGGTGCCCGCCAAAAATAAAAGCTAGACACATTGCATAGAAATACAGTATATGTACATTATTTAGTTTTAAAAAAGGAAAATTTAAATAGAAAAAGCAATTATAAAATGGTGATAAAATGAAAATTATAATCAATAAAAAGGTAAAAGGAAACACATTGCATAGCTATAAAAATATTGTTTAACAAACCATAAAAAATTACATTTAATACTATTGTAATAAATAATTACATGTTTCATTTAAATGTATAATAATACAAAAGTGTGTTCAAATGAATAGACTAAAATAATTTGCGTATAAAGGAAACTGATTGCATAGACACAAATGTAATTTTCTTATTGAAACATATTTAAAATAAAAAATAAAATAAATATAACTGTGTGCTAAAATTATACTGACAATTGATAACAAAATAATATAATATACAGTATGTGTATAAAGAAAACACTACATAGAAATATTTTTAAATATATATTTAAAACAAAATAAATATGGTAAAGAAATGATAATAATAATACAACTGTGATTAAAAATTATTTTAACAACTAATTGATAACAAATTAAGACAAGATAACTATAAAGTAGAGGAAATATATTGAATATTAAAAAGTATTTTGAAGTAATATGAACAATATTTCAAACAAATTTGAATAAGGTAAAGAAAGAATAATAATACAAGTTTAATCAAATTGCATCCACAATGAATTGATAAGCAACTAGGATAATATATGCATATAGAGTACAGGAAAGACCCTGTTAACTAATACAATATTTTCTAAATTATATTAAAAAAAAATACATCTGAACAACATTTTTAAAAAGTAGAAAATTATGAATGATTCCATACACAATAGTATATGTGTATAATGGAAGCACATTGCATTATTTCAAATAATAAATATACCAATAACATTTAAAAGATAATAATAATAGTGAGATCAAATGAATCCATACACAATAATAAATGTGCATAATGGGAGCACATTGCAAAACAAAACCAGTTGTTTTTTTGTCAAAAATGTTTGCATTTTTTTTTTCATGAAGTTATATTTCTGTGTGGAATCTTTATTTGTACTCAAATAAAGATATTTTATGCGATATTTCCTTCCTGTCCAACATGAATGATTTCACATTTCTCATCTGAGTGCAGTTTGAGGACATTAAACCTTCTGGTGTCTTTGTGGGCGTCTTCTGGACGTGACCTAACATCTCCTTTTCTCTCTCCTTTTCTCCTCTTGGCCTCCTCCTTGTGTCCTCCCTGCCTAAGTTCAACAGGACTACGGCAATGATTACTGAGGAGCGTGGTGTGCTGGTCCTCCTCCTCCTCCTCCCTCCTGCGTGTCCTGTCACCTCAAAGAGCAACTCCTGCAGGGACTCTTGGGAATGTTTCAGTTCTTTCCTCCCCCCCGCGCGTCTCGGAGTTCCTAAATCCCCGCCACCGTGGCTCGCTATCAAAAGAAGACGTGAGCTGCATTTCCGTATGAAGCGCTTTGCTATTCCTGGATTAGCGAAACACAAACAAACAGACAAATTCTAACGTGCACACAAAGTTCCTGCGCGCGCTAATCTCTTCAGCGCTAATCTCGCCTTTCAAAAGGAGGTGTTCTAGAAGCTCCTCTCTGCAAATGTGGCTCACTAATTGGGAGAGTTGGGCGTGTGCATGTTCTCGCTGGCTTCAAACCTTCACTTCTCAGCGTCTTTGGTGGTGGAATGTTTCTTTGCAAGTCCTCAAAGCAGACCTGCTCAACTTTTCCATGGAAATGTTTTCAAGTCAATATTCCACCTGCAGTCCAACCTCTTCCTCATGGCGGCTATCGGCCAGACAGCAGACCTTACCGCCCCGCCGAGGAGGAGGAGGAGGAGGAGGAGGAGGACCCGTACTATCAGCTGCATCATCGCCAGCTTCACGGAGACGTGGAGCTGAGGTCGCCGGGTGTGGTCAGGAGGTTCCCCCGCCGTGTCGTCGTTATGGAGGAGAGCGAGTGAGGAGGACTCAGGAGGAAGGACGTTTGAACCTCAAACACTCATACTTCAGAAACTGCCCCCCCCCCCCCCCCGGCCATGTGTACCCAGCATGTAAATACTGTAACACCTGTGTCATATTCTGTGAAAAAAAGAAAAAGTGCCTGATTTTTTTGTTGTTTTGTTTTCCCGAGCGAGGTGAGGACGCCCCTCCCATCTTCACGTCTCACACTCAAACCTCCAAAGTTGACCTCGGATTTGTTCAACCCGCGAAACTGTTTTACCTTTTCCAACTCGGGAGATGAGTCTCTTCACGTGAACCCGACGACCGCTGTCTTTTTTTCTTTCTTTTTTTCATGCTTGAACAGTACACACGCCTGTAGCCAGGTGGCAGCACTTCTCAAATGACTGAAATGTTTCACTTTGGTGGATCATAACAGAAATAAAGGGAGAGCAGAAGTCAAATATACGGCACACTTCATTTGCATATTAAAGACTCTTCCTTCCATAAATCACAATTAATTACGAGTGGCATTTTTCACAATAGAAATGATCAAGAAAACCTTTAAAGGAAGACTGTAAATAATATACAAAGTCAGAGAAAAGGAAAACAGAAGCAGGCATAAAAAGCATTACGCACTATACTTCTGTTTGCCCTTAAAGGGGAACTGCACTTTTTAAAATTATTTTGTCTGATTCACAATCCCAATGTGAGCCAAGAACGCATATGTCTTTGTTTTTTATGCATTCTAATTAGGGATGTCCGATAATATCGGACTGCCGATATTATCGGCCGATATATGCTTTAAAATGTAATATCGGAAATTATCGGTATCTGTTTCAAATTTATCGGTATCTGTTTCAAAAAGTAAAATGTATGACTTTTTAAAACACCGCTGTGTAAACACGGACGTAGGGAGAAGTACAGAGCACCAATAAACCTTAAAGGCACTGCCTTTGTGTGCCGGCCCAATCACATAATATCTACGCATTTCACACACAAATGAATGCAAATCATACTTGGTCAACAGCCATACAGGTCACACTGAGTGTGGCCGTATAAACAACTTTAACATTGTTACAAATATGCGCCACACTGTGAACTCACACCAAACTAGAATGACAAACACATTTCGGGAGAACATCCGCACCGTAACACAACATAAACACAACAGAACAAATACCCAGAACCCCTTGCAGCACTAACTCTTCCGGGACGCTACAATATACACCCCCCCGCTACCCCCTACCACCCTCCCCCCACCTCAACTTCCTCATGCTCTCTCAGAGCATGTCCCAAATTCCAAGCTGCTGTTTTGAGGCATGTTAAAAAAAAATAATGCACTTTGTGAATTCAATAATAAATATGGCAGTGCCATGTTGGCATTTTTTTCCATAACTTGAGTTGATTTATTTTTGAAAACCTTGTTACATTGTTTAATGCATCCAGCGGAGTATCACAACAACATTAGGCATAATAATGTGTTAATTCCACGACTGCATATATCTGTATCGGTTGATATCGGAATCGGTAATTAAGAGTTGGACAATATCAGAATATCGGATATCGGCAAAAAAGCCATTTTCGGGCATCTCTAATTCGAATCTGTAAGCACGACAAGTACAAGGTGGCGAATGCTGGCCCTGGTAGAGCCCCGAGGCCGCAATGTGCGTTCGAAGTGTTGATGATCAACGTGTCCGGCAAGTCACATTAACAATGCAAATAATGGAAGTCATCTATTCTGCTAATAAAAGCCCTCTAAAAAAGCATAAAAAGGCCGCTAACAATACTCCATTTACATGACGTAACCTGAATATTAACCAAGTATTAGCGATATGGTTATTATAAGCGCTAACGCTAATAGCGTTGCCATGATCACAGAGAGCTAGCGAGCTTATGCAAGTATTGACATACTTAGAGACTTAGACTTTCTTTTATTGTCATTCAAATATGAACTTTGCAGTACAGATAAGAACGAAATTCCGTTGCATTAGCTCATGGTAGTGCAGGATAAAAGAGCATACTGTGCTGCTGCATCGCCTCTGAGTTGGTGAAAGTTAATTTGAGATTATAAATCATGCATCTCACTTGTATAGTAGAAGGTTGTTGCCCTAAAGTGTGAAGTTGGTCAACTTTAACATCCAACTAATACTCTGAGATGGCAAGACAGACACGGAAAAAGGCAACTTTTTTTTTTTTTTTTAACTCTGTGGGGATTATAAACAATTCTTCATCTAAACAGGAAGATATAAACATCCCATCAGTCGGCATCCCAGTGAAAGCAGACATTGTACAGTAAGTGTTTTTTAATGTTTATAGTTTGTATTTCTTGTTAAGCACTTACTGCTACTTGCTGTATCTATTTATCACTCATTTTCTAAAACTTGTAGCTCATCCTCCGTATATTCAGGCTCAAAAATGTAAGGTTTTGGATGATCATTTATCCCAAAGTAGTCGTCCTTGTCTCTCATGAAGTCTGCCATGATTAATAGAAGTAATTAAGAAGGAAATAGTCTGTCTGTGAAATTAATGTGCCACCCTATACTTAAATGAGCACCATATGTAAATATTACAAGTTACTATGAATCAGTGAGGTGCAGTCAGGGGAGGCGGGGCCTCACGTGCCATCATAGAAAGAAAAAAAATTTAAAAATAAAAAAAATTAAATTAAATTGTTATATGTATCCAGTGATTATACTATACAATTATTTTCCATTTAACTTCACCAGTTTTAGATTATTTTTATTATTTTATTGGGGTGATCAGCAGCCAGTTGAGCCTCACCATGGATTGTGCAATGACTCGGCTAACTGCTGGACTGCTGTGCAGTGAGACCGTATTGCTATATGAATTATATTATACATTTCCATAGTTTAGTTAGCTGAGGTATATAATGTACAGTGTATTTTGTCAACAACTGTATGTGTGTAACGTATTTCTTGTGCTGAGCAATCATAAAATGGCTGCGAAGACGCACTGGCTGAGGCTCGCAGAAATCCCGCCTCATGGTGGTAGAGGGCGCTAGTGATCCCAAAGATCATTTCTGCGACTACTCGGCTGCAGAATAAGTGACAACAAGCAGCAAGAGTTAGCGATCGTTTATTTTTTCTTCTCGCCTGGACTTTTAACATGGAGGATTACATATCTAAAATAAAACCGTTTTCTAAACTGGACTTTCAATCGAAGCAGGAGGTAATAATTAAAGGAAGATCTCCATCGAGACAGAGAGACTTTTGAAACTGAAGAAAGATAAGGAAGACTTCTATAAACAAGTTATCGATGCTTTTGTTCAGAAGGAGCGGCGCATGGACTTCATTTATAAGTAAAGGTAAGACCATAATAACGTTTTTTTTTATTAAATGTGCTTTTTTGTGTGCTACAGTTTGTATGTGTAAAGTTAAAGTTAAGTTAAAGTACCAATGGTTGTCACACACACACTAGGTGTGGTGAAATTTGTCTTCTGCATTTGACCCATCCCCTTAATCACCCCCTGGGATGTGAGGGGAGCAGTGGGCAGCAGCGGCGCCGCGCCCGGGAATCATTTTTGGTGATTTAACCCCCAATTCCAACCCTTGATGCTGAGTGCCAAGCAGGGAAGAATGCTGGTATGAGCTTTTCAACATAACCCGTTAACTGCTGCCAATCAAATGGTGAATAAGATACTTTTTAGGGTTCATATGTTTGTAAATCTGACTGTGATGAAGTCAGTGCCTCACCAGCTATCAACCTCACCGCACGTCACTGCTATGAATATGCCTGTTATTACATTACATATACACTTACAGCATGTATTTGAAATAATGATTGAGATTTTTGGATGTTTTTTTAAATTGCTTTATTGGAGGAATAGAGCAAATCCCATTAGCTGTTTATTTACGATTTAGAATGCATTAAAAAAAGAAAAACGTGTGTTTGTCTTGCATAAGGATGTTAAATGATGGACAAAATTCCCAAAAAGAGCAGTTCCCCTTTAGGTATTTTTTTCCTAACTTGAAGTTATGCACGTTCCTCTTATCAGTATTCACCCATCCAGCGTGTGGACACGCCCGCCCCGTGTAAGTTAGGTTGAGGCGTGAATGAAGGCGGCCTCACTACTAATGAGGCGGACTTTGCCAATAAGCCTTTTTATAGGTTGTATGAATGTATGTACATGTATGTAGTTTTAATAACACTTGTGGATGTCATCGAAATCAGAATTTGCGCAGGTTTTATCACTTAAAGGGAACTGCATTTTTTTTTTTCGCTTTCTAAAATATAAAAACTGACTCATTCTCGGTGGCTAGCAATGCAGCTAATGGGAACAATCAATTCTACTTCTAAATCACTTTAAAATGCATTCAAAAAGAGTCAACAATACTTCATTTACTCTCCGTAATCTGTATAATAACCAAGCTAAAGCGACATTGTTATTGTAAGAGCGAACATCGAGGAACTCTTTTCTATCGTAGTAACACATTGGCGTGCTTCGGTATTAGCCGTAAAAACTAACGACGGCAAGAGACAAGCTAGCTTCTACAACAACACGAAACATGCATAGTTTGTAATGCACAACACTGCGTTCAACACCAATTTTTACTGACTGAAAAACATGAACAATCATATTACAGTATCTGTAAAGTATTAGCCCACATTTCATGTTTTGTTTGTACACAGCTAGCCAGACAGTGTATGTACTGTAGTTGTAATAACACACATGGTGTGCTGCATGTGTATCATGATTGATATTAAAAGTGACTCCCTCGATGCACAGTTGTTTGTCTGGTCCAACTGGCCTGGGAAGTTTCCTGTTGATTTTGGGTAAGCAATCCATTTATGTTAAAATAGCTTGGCTCCAAGTTCCATCTTTATATCGTCAAAATGGCTTTCATCCCTCTCTCTCAGCTTCCGTCTGCTCCAACGTCTCACTCTTCCTTCATGCTCGCTTCTATAAGCAGCACTATATTTACATTAAAGGCCTACTGAAACCCACTACTACCGACCACGCAGTCTGATAGTTTATATATCAATGATGAAATCTTAACATTGCAACACATGCCAATACGGCCGGGTTAGCTTACTAAAGTGCAATTTTAAATTTTGCGCAAAATATCCTGCTGAAAACATCTCGGTATGATGACGCCTGCGCGTGACGTCACGGATTGTAGAGGACATTTTGGGACAGCATGGTGGCCAGCTATTAAGTCGTCTGTTTTCATCGCAAAATTCCACAGTATTCTGGACATCTGTGTTGGTGAATCTTTTGCAATTTGTTCAATGAACAATGGAGACAGCAAAGAAGAAAGCTGTAGGTGGTAAGCGTTGTATTGCGGCAGGTGTGCCGGATAACGCACCCCCGCCGTAGAATGCACCTCTTGACTGGTGTGCCGGATAACACAGCCGGTGTTTCATTGTTTACATTCCCAGAAGATGACAGTCAAGCTTTACCATTGGCCTGTGGAGAACTGGGACAACAGAGACTCTTACCAGGAGGACTTTGAGTTGGATACGCAGACGCGGTTATGAGGGGCCGTTAGGACATTATTCAGAATTACCTCTTACATACACTACTGAAATGCTCTCACACAAACAACTGAAATATTTTTCTTTTATACACACTACTGAAACACTCTTATAAACACTACTGAAATGCTCTTACATACACTACTGAAATGCTCTCACATAAACAACTGAAATCGTTTTCTTTTATACACACTACTGAAACACTCTTATAAACACTACTGAAACACTCTTATAAACACTACTGAAACACTCTTATAAACACTACTGAAACACTCTTATAAACACTACTGAAACGCTCTTATAAACACTACTGAAACACTCTTACAAACACTACTGAAACACTCTTACATACACTACTGAAACACTCTTATAAACACTACTGAAACACTCTTACATACACTACTGAAACACTCTTATAAACACTACTGAAACACTCTTATAAACACTACTGAAACACTCTTATAAACACTACTGAAACACTCTTATAAACACTACTGAAACATTCTTACATACACTACTGAAACACTCTTATAAACACTACTG
Source organism: Nerophis lumbriciformis (assembly GCF_033978685.3). Classification (NCBI taxonomy): domain Eukaryota; kingdom Metazoa; phylum Chordata; class Actinopteri; order Syngnathiformes; family Syngnathidae; genus Nerophis; species Nerophis lumbriciformis. The sequence continues at coordinate 34,392,893 of NC_084551.2, read as the reverse complement.
AAATGTTTTTGTCTCACGCACGCGCGCACACACACACACCTGGAATTATTTTTCACTAGTATGTATAAACGGATTTCACTTGTGTGTGTGAGTGCTTTTTACACGTGCGTGTGAGAGACAACAATTTCAGTAGTATGTGTGCAAAGATTTCAGTTATATGTATTAGCGCATCTTACCAGTGTGCATGCAAGCATTTTACCAGTGTGTGTAAGAGCATCTTACTAGTGTGTGTGAGCGATGTTGCATTCCGGTTCCGATCACCAATAATCCCCGCCCCTTTTCAGACAAGTTTTTATTTTTATTTTTTTTATTTTTTTTTTAAAGCCAAGTTGTGGACAAAATGTCTGCCGACGAGTCGCTTAACCGAGATGGGAGCTCCACTTCATAATTTGAGGGCTTCAGCTGAGAATATAAGAACACTTTCAATGCAACAAGGGTCGGGCTGGCGCCGTGGGTCGCCCCTGCAGGACGCGGCACCTGAGCGGCCACACAGGTGCAGCCTTTCTCCTCCCGACAGCCAAGCAGCCTGGAGCAAATGTTACCTTGCGAGTTTACACTGCAGCATCATCAAGTGCAACGTTTCAGTTCATGGACATCGAAGCAAGAGGAGGAAAAGGTAATTAGACATTATTTATTTCTAAATGATTGTAGAATCACACGAAATGTAAGGCGACATGGCATTGTAGTGCGCTACAATGGTAACATGTCGAAATGTGAGTCACGTCGTGGTACGTCAGTAGCTAATCAAATACTAATGATAATGGATTACATTTATTTAGCGCTTTTCTATCGACTTGATAAGGGGTCCCCAAACTACGGCCCGCGGGCCAGTTATGGCTCGCCAAGGTCCAACATCCGGCCCGCTGGAAAAAAATATGTTGTATTATTATTTTCAATCTGTCTTTTCTAATCCATTTTTTGGTGTCCCCTAGCCGCTCAGGCTAATCATATTGTCTAAAAATGCATTTCCCTGTATGACTTATATCGTCTTAGCTGTTTTCATGTGATCTGATTGTTACATTCTTATTTCAGAGGCATGACCATTTCAACAAAGACGGAATAAACAACCTCTGGATTCATGGAACTTCTCTGCACACAAATATATTAATTGGAATATTCAATCAATTTCACATAGAAACATTGTGATTATTATTTTCAACAGTGTGTTGAAAACAACCTTTTTTGGCTCAGAAAGGTTCCTTATGTCTTATTATTCATATACTTTCAATACTTGTCGGTGTGTAATTCCAGACATAGATGTAAACATTGAGACAACAATGAACATTTTTCAACAAGTGAACCCACTTGAAAATGATGGCAACTATGGAATAGACATTTTCACTTCAATTCTGCACTTTATTCAGTGAACATGGGAATTAAAAGGTTTGTTAAAATGTTTTCTTCACTTGTGCAGTGTATTCTGCAAATTAACATTTTGTTTAAACATTTTGTAAAAAATAAATAAGGAACCTGTTATACAGACCTGTATGAAGTTGCCCACTTTATTATTGCAAATATCAAAATAACACTGCAATACGTTTGTGCTGTGAACATTTATGTTTCTACCGTTGAGGTTTTTAAGTTATTTTAAAATACATGTTCTGACTAGTAATGTCATCCAGCCCCCATTATCACACACACTTTGTCAAAATCTCCCCAAACGTTTGTGATACACAATGTTTTTGTTTGTGATTATTGTATTTAGGTTTGGGGCTAGGTGTAAATATTAACACATTAACTTAAACTATAATTTTGGACCCAAAAAATATTCAGCACAAACAATTGGGACAAGTTTGGGAATATTTTGAGGAGGTGGGGGGGCTGGATGACATCACCTGTCAGAAAATCTATTTTGGAATAACAACAAACTTAACAGCACAAACACTTTTTTTTTACAGCACAAACCAATGGCAGTGTTGTTTTAATATTTGCAATGGTAAGGGGTTTGTGCAATAAACTTAAGCCAGGTGTCATACAAGGCATATGTTCAGCTTATTTGTTTACATTTTAGCTGTCCAAACAAGTATATGTTAAAAGACAGTTTGGCAAGAATATAAAATGTGCCGTCAAAATAAATGTAAACATCCATGCCCATCCATCCATCCATTTTCTACCGCTTATTCCCTTCGGGGTCGCGGGGGCGCTGGAGCCTATCTCAGCTACAATCGTGCGGAAGGCGGGGTACACCCTGGACAAGTCTCCACCTCATCGCAGTAAACATCCATGCATCCATCCATTTTCTATCGCTTGTCCCTTTTTTGGGGTCGCGGGAGGTGCTGGAGCGTATCTCAGCTGCATTGGGGCGGAAGGCACAAGGGCCAACACAGATAGACAGACAACATTCACACTCACATTCACACACTATGGCCAATTTAGTGTTGCCAATCAACCTATCTCCAGGTGCATGTCTTTGGAGGTGGGAGGAAACCGGAGTACCCGGAGGGAACCCACGCAGTCACGGGGAGAACATGCAAACTCCACACAGAAAAGATCCCGAGCCCGGGACTGAACCCAAGACTACTGTATTTTTTGGAGTATAAGTCGCACCGGCGTGGCGCAGTTGGGAGAGTGGCCGTGCCAGCAACCTGAGGGTTCCTGGTTCAATCCCCACCTTCTACCAACCTTGTCACGTCCGTTGTGTCCTTGAGCAAGACACTTCACCCTTGCTCCTAATGGGTCGTGGTTAGGGCCTTGCATGGCAGCTCCCACTATCAGTGTGTGAATGTGTGTGTGAATGGGTTAAATGATAAATGGGTTATACTTGTATAGCGCTTTTCTACCTTCAAGGTACTCAAAGCGCTTTGACACTACTTCCACATTTACCCATTCACACACACATTCACACACTGATGGAGGGAGCTGCCATGCAAGGCGCTAACCAGCACCCATCAGGAGCAAGGGTGAAGTGTCTTGCTCAGGACACAACGGACATGACGAGGTTGGTACTAGGTGGGGATTGAACCAGGGACCCTCGGGTCGCGCACGGCCATGTGGAAATAGTGTCAAAGCGCTTTGAGTACCTTGAAGGTAGAAAAGCGCTATACAAGTATAACCCATTTACCATTTACCGGCTGAAAATGCATAATAAAGAAGGAAAAAAACATACATAAGTCGCACTGGAGTATAAGTCACATTTTTTGGGGACATTTATTTGATAAAAGCCAACAGCAAGAATAGACATTTGAAAGGCAATTTAAAATAAATAAAGAATAGTGAACAACAGGCTGAATAAGTGTACGTTATATGAGGCATAAATAACCAACTGGTATGTTAACGTAACATATTATGGTAAGAGTCATTCAAATAACTATAACATATAGAACATGCTATACGTTTACCAAACAATCTGTTACTCCTAATCGCTAAATCCCATGAAATTCTATAGGTCTAGTCTCTTACGTGAATGAGATAAATAATATTATTTTATATTTTATGCTAATGTGTTAATAATTTCACACATAAGTCGCTCCTGAGTATAAGTCGCACCCCCGGCCAAACTATGAAAAAAACTGCGATTTGTAATCCGAAAAATACAGTACAACATGTGTCTGGGCCGGTACGCTGTTTGTATGGTGAAAAAGCGGACGCGTCGACAGGTTGTAGAGGACGCTAAAAGCAGTGCCATGACGGCACGCCCTTAATATTGTTGTCCGGGTAAAAATCGGGAGAAATTCGGTAGTATGGTTGCCCCGGGAGATTTTCGGGAGGGGCACTGAAGTGTTATTTTTATATTTGCAATAATAAAGTGGGCAACTTCATACAGGTCTGTATAACAGGTTCCTTATTTTTTTTTTTTTTTTACAAAATGTTTAAACAAAATGTTCATTTGCAGAATACACTGCACAAGTGAAGAAAACATTTTAACAAACCTTATAATTCCCATGTTCACTGAATAAAGTGCAGAATTGAAGTGAAAATGTCTATTCCATAGTTGCCATCATTTTCAAGTGGGTTCACTTGTTGAAAAATGTTCATTGTTGTCTCATTAATGTTTACATCTATGTCTGGAATTACACACCGACAAGTATTGAAAGCATATGAATAATAAGACATAAGGAACCTTTCTGAGCCAAAAAAGGTTGTTTTCAACACACTGTTGAAAATAATAATCACAATGTTTCTATGTGAAATTGATTGAATATTCCAATTAATATATTTGTGTGCAGAGAAGTTCCATGAATCCAGAGGTTGTTTATTCCGTCTTTGTTGAAATGGTCATGCCTCTGAAATAAGAATGTAACAATCAGATCACATGAAAACAGCTAAGACGATATAAGTCATACAGGGAAATGCATTTTTAGACAATATGATTAGCCTGAGCGGCTAGGGGACACCAAAAAATGGATTAGAAAAGACAGATTGAAAATAATAATACAACATATTTTTTTCCAGCGGGCCGGATGTTGGACTTTGGCGAGCCATAACTGGCCCGCGGGCCGTAGTTTGGGGACCCCTTATCAAGTCGATAGAAAAGCGCTAAATAAATGTAATCCATTATCATTAGTATTTGATTAGCTACTGACGTACCACGACGTGACTCACATTTCGACATGTTACCATTGTAGCGCACTACAATGCCATGTCGCCTTACATTTCGTGGGATTCAACAATCATTTAGAAATAAATAATGTCTAATTACCTTTTCCTCCTCTTGCTTCGATGTCCATGAACTGAAACGTTGCATATGTGCAGTGTAAACTCGCAAGGTAACATTTGCTCCAGGCTGCTTGGCTGTCGGGAGGAGAAAGGCTGCACCTGTGTGGCCGCTCAGGTGCCGCGTCCTGCAGGGGCGACCCACGGCGGCAGCCCAACCCTTGTTGCATTGAAAGTGTTCTTATATTCTCCGCTGAAGCCCTCAAATTATGAAGTGGAGCTCCCACCTCGGTTAAGCTACTTGTCGGCAGACATTTTGTCCACAACTTGGCTTTAAAAAAAAAAAACTTGTCTGAAAAGGGGCGGGGATTATTGGTGACCAGAACCGGAATGCAACATCGCTCACACACACTAGTAAGATGCTCTTACACACACTGCTAAGATGCTCCCATACATACTGGTAAGATGCTCTTACACACACTGGTAAAATGCTTGCATATACACACTGGTAAGATGCGCTCATACACATAACTGAAATCTTTGCACACATACTACTGAAATTGTTGTCTCTCACACGCACGTGTAAAAAGCACACACACACACAGGTGAAATCCGTTTATACGTACTAGTGAAAAATAATTCCAGGTGTGTGTGTGTGTGTGTGTGTGTGTGTGTGTGTGCGTGAGACAAAAACAGTGTTTCAGTCGTGTATGTAAGAATGTTTCAGTAGTGTTTATAAGAGTGTTTCAGTAGTGTTTATAAGAGTGTTTCAGTAGTGTATGTAAGAGTGTTTCAGTAGTGTTTATAAGAGTGTTTCAGTAGTGTATGTAAGAATTTTTCAGTAGTGTTTATAAGAGTGTTTCAGTAGTGTTTATAAGAGTGTTTCAGTAGTGTATGTAAGAGTGTTTCAGTAGTGTTTATAAGAGTGTTTCAGTAGTGTATGTAAGAGTGTTTCAGTAGTGTTTATAAGAGTGTTTCAGTAGTGTTTATAAGAGTGTTTCAGTAGTGTTATAAGAGTGTTTCAGTAGTGTTTATAAGAGTGTTTCAGTAGTGTATGTAAGAGCATTTCAGTAGTGTTTATAAGAGTGTTTCAGTAGTGTATGTAAGAGTGTTTCAGTAGTGTTTATAAGAGTGTTTCAGTAGTGTATGTAAGAGCATTTCAGTAGCGTATGTAAGAGCATTTCAGTAGTGTTTATAAGAGTGTTTCAGTAGTGTTCATAAGAGTGTTTCAGTAGTGTATGTAAGAGCATTTCAGTAGTGTTTATAAGAGTGTTTCAGTAGTGTATGTAAGAGCATTTCAGTAGTGTTTATAAGAGTGTTTCAGTAGTGTGTATAAAAGAAAAACATTTCAGTTGTTTACGTGAGAGCATTTCAGTAGTGTATGTAAGAGCATTTCAGTAGTGTTTATAAGAGTGTTTCAGTAGTGTGTATAAAAGAAAACGATTTCAGTTGTTTGTGTGAGAGCATTTCAGTAGTGTATGTAAGAGGTAATTCTGAATAATGTCCCTAACGGCCCCTCATACGCGGTACCGTGAGTATGCATGCAGCTGCGGCTTCCAAACATTTGATCGCTTGCCCGTACGTGCGTGCCGCTATGTGCATGTCACGTACGTAACTTTGGGGACTTTGGGGAAATATATGTGCTGTATGAACTTTGGGGAGTGAACCGTACTTTGGACTGTGGGATTGAGTGTGTTGTGCAGGTGTTTGAGTTGTATTGGCGGGTTGTGTTGTGGCTAGTAGAGTATACTGTATATATGTCCTGTGTTTATTTACTGTTTTAGTCATTCCCAGCTGAATATCAGGTCCCACCCGCCTCTCACAGCATCTTCCGTATCTGAATCGCTCCCACTGCCCTCTAGTCCTTCACTCTCACTTTCCTCCTCCACGAATCTTTCATCAAATTAATGGGGAAATCGTCGCTTTCTCGGTCCGAATCGCTCTTGCTGCTGGTGGCCATGATTGTAAACAATGTGCAGATGTGAGGAGCTCCACAACCTGTGACGTCACGCGCATATCGTCTGCTACTTCCGGTACAGGCAAGGCTTTTTTATCAGCGACCAAAAGTTGCGAACTTTATCGTCGATGTTCTCTACTACATCCTTTCAGCAAAAATATGGCAATATCGCGAAATGATCAAGCATGACACAGAATGGACCTGCTATCCCCGTTTAAATAAGAAAGTCGCATTTCAGTAGGCCTTTAAAAAGTATATGGTTGTGAATCCTCATTTGTCCAAAAATAGTCATCTTCGGTGTCTGTTAACAAGTCTGCCATGATTAGAAAACTCACTCGTGTTTGATTCCGGAAGTAGGAACACACATGTTGCCAGAAGTCAGACGTGCTGCTATGGAAACACAAATCAATGCGTGCAATATTGTACATTTTACATATTGTTATGAACGTGACTGTTACTATTATATATATATATATATATATATATATATATATATATATATATATATATATATATATATATATATATATATATATACATATATATATATACATATATATATATATACATATATAAATATATATACATATATAAATATATATACATATATATATATATATATATATATATATGTATATATATATATATATATATATATATACATATATATATATATATATATATATACACGATTGTAGCTGAGATAGGCTCCAGCGCCCCCCGTGACCCCGAAGAGAATAAGCGGTAGAAAATGGATGGATGGATATATATATATATATATATATATATACATATATATATATATATATATTTGCAGTGTGTATATAAAACATTGATGGAGGGTTTGAAGTTGCTTTGAAAGCTACAACAGTGACTCCCATTAGCTGCACCATACAAGTGTTTTTTAATCATCTTTAAAATCCTAAAGAAAAAAAAAGACGTGTGTTCTTGTCTCTCATAATGATTGTGATCGACAGGCAAAATTCCCAAAAAGCGCAGTTCCCCTTTAAGCCGGTGGCAGAATATGACCATCATCAAAACAGAGTGTTGTTGTCGTACTATTTTTCCTCTTTGCGTGGGTGGCAATGAAGTGTCATGTCATACGTGCACCAAATTAAAAATTCTAACTTCCAAGTTTTTGTATTATAATTTTGGTTGAAGTCTGAATTATACAACTTTGGAGGTTGTAATGTGTTGAACAAGATTAATCATTCTGCTCGTATAGGCAGCTTTTTCTAACAACACAATATCACGTTCAACACAACGTCATATACAACACAACGTCACATTCAACACATTACATACAACACAACACCACATACAACACAATATAATATTCAACACAGTACATACAACACATCACATACAGCACATCACATTCAACACAACATCACATACAACACATCACATTTAACACAATATCACATACAACGCATCACATTCAACACAACATCACATACAACACAACATTCAACACATCACATTCAACACAACATCACATACAACACAACATTCAACACAACATCACATAAAACACAGCATACAACACATTACATACAACACAATATCACATACAACGCATCACATTCAACACAACATCACAGTCAACACATTACATTCAACACAACATCACTTACAACACATCATATTCAACACATTACATACAACACATCATATACAACACCTTACATTCAACACAACATCACAATCAATACAACATTATATTCTACACAACGTAAGATTCAACACATCACATACAACACAACATCATATACAACACAACATCAAATTCTACACATCACATACAACACAACATCACATTCAACACAACATCACATACCACATTACATACAACACAACACCATATACTACACAACATCACATTAAACACAACTTAAGATTCAACACAACATCACATACTACGCAACATCACATACTACACAATATCACATACTACTACACAACATCACATACTACACAACATCACATACTACACAACATCACATTCAACACATCACATACTACACAACATCACATTCAACACAACATCACATACAACACAACATCACATTCAACACAACATCACATTCAACACAACATCACATACAACACAACATCACATACTACACAACATGACATTCAACACAACATACTACACAACATCACATTCAACATAACATCACATACAACACAACATCACATTCAACACAACATCACATACTACACAACATCACATTCAACACAACATCACATACAATACAACATCACATACAACACAACATCACATTCAACACAACATCACATTCAACACAACATCACATACTACACAACATAACATTAAACACAACATCACATACAACACAACATCACATACAACACAACATCACATACAATACAACATCACATTAAACCCAACATCACATACAATACAACATCACATACAACACAACGTCACATACAACACATCACATACAATACAACATCTCATACAATACAACATCACATACAACACAACATCACATACAACACATCACATACAATACATCACATTCAACACAACATCACATACTACACAACATCACATTCAACACAACATCACATACAATACAACATCACATACAACACAACATCACATTCAACACAACATCACATACAATACAACATCACATTCAACACAACATCACATTCAACACAACATCACATTCAACACAACATCACATACTACACAACATCACATTAAACACAACATCACATACAACACAACATCACATACAACACAACATCACATACAATACAACATCACATTAAACCCAACATCACATACAATACAACATCACATACAACACAACATCACATACAACACATCACATACAATACAACATCTCATACAATACAACATCACATACAACACAACATCACATACAACACATCACATACAGTACAACATCTCATACAATACAACATCACATACAACACCACATCACATACAATACAACATCACAATAAACACAACATCACATACAACACAACATCACATACAATACAACATCACATACAACACAACATCACATACAACACAACATCTCATACAATACAACATCACATACAACACAACATCACATACAATACAACATCACATTAAACACAACATCACATACAACACAACATCATATACAACACAACATCACATACAATACAACATCACATACAACACAACATCTCATACAATACAACATCACATACAACACAACATCACATACAATACAACATCACATTAAACACAACATCACATACAATACAACATCACATACAACACAACATCTCATACAATACAACATCACATACAACACAACATCACATACAACACAACATCTCATACAATACAACATCACATACAACACAACATCACATACAATACAACTTCACATACAACACAACATCTCATACAATACAACATCACATACAACACAACATCTCATACAATACAACATCACATACAACACAACATAACATACAACACAACATCACACATAACACAACATCACATACAATACAACATCACATACAACACATCATATACAGTACAACATCTCATACAATACAACATCACATACAACACCACATCACATACAATACAACATCACATTAAACACAACATCACATACAATACAACATCACATTAAACACAACATCACATACAATACAACATCACATTAAACACAACATCACATACAACACAACATCACATACAACACAACATCACATACAATACAACATCACATACAACACAACATCACATACAACACAACATCTCATACAATACAACATCACATACAACACAACATCACATACAATACAACATCACATTAAACACAACATCACATACAATACAACATCACATACAACACAACATCACATACAACACAACATCACATACAACACAACATCTCATACAATACAACATCACATACAACACAACATCACATACAATACAACATCACATACAACACAACATCACATACAACACAACATCTCATACAATACAACATCACATACAACACAACATCACATACGATACAACATCACATTAAACACAACATCACATACAATACAACATCACATACAACACAACATCACATACAACACAACATCACATACAACACAACATCTCATACAATACAACATCACATTAAACACAACATCACATACAATACAACATCACATACAACACAACATCACATACAACACAACATCACATACAACACAACATCTCATACAATACAACATCACATACAACACAACATCTCATACAATACAACATCACATACAACACAACATCACATACAATACAACATCACATTAAACACAACATCACATACAATACAACATCACATACAACACAACATCACATACAACACAACATCACATACAATACAACATCACATACAACACAACATCACATACAACACAACATCTCATACAATACAACATCACATACAACACAACATCACATACGATACAACATCACATTAAACACAACATCACATACAATACAACATCACATACAACACCACATACAACACAACATCACATACAACACAACATCTCATACAATACAACATCACATTAAACACAACATCACATACAATACAACATCACATACAACAGAACATCACATACAACACAACATCACATACAACACAACATCTCATACAATACAACATCACATACAACACAACATCTCATACAATACAACATCACATACAACACAACATCACATACAATACAACATCACATTAAACACAACATCACATACAATACAACATCACATACAACACAACATCACATACAACACAACATCACATACAACACAACATCACATACAACACAACATCACATACAACACAACATCTCATACAATACAACATCACATACAACACAACATCTCATACAATACAACATCACATACAACACAACATCACATACAACACATCACATACAATCAGAGGTGGGTAGTAACGCGCTACATTTACTCCGTTACATCTACTTGAGTAACTTTTGGGATAAATTGTACTTCTAAGAGTAGTTTTAATGCAACGTACTTTTACTTTTACTTAAGTAAAATTATAGAGAAGGAACGCTACTTTTACTCCGCTACTTTTATCTACATTCAGCTCGCTACTCGCTACTAATTTTTATTGATCTGTTAGTGCACGCTTTGTTTGTTTTGGTCTGTCAGACAGACCTTCAAAGTGCCTGCCTTACTGGTGACGTTTCACTTCGTTCCACCAATCAGATGCAGTCACTGGTGACGTTGGACCAATCAAACAGAGCCAGATGGTCACATGACCTGACTTAAACAAGTGGAAAAACTTATTGGGGTGTTACCCTTTAGTGGTCAATTGTACGGAATATGTACTGTACTGTGCAATCTAATAATAAAAGTTCCAATCAATCAAAAGTGTGAAGGAAAAAAGATACATTTTTATTTCAACCGTACATCCCGTCAAAAGCCTAAAGACTGACCGCACATGAGGACGTTCCTGTCTTCACAATAAAAGTGCCGCTCCATCGCGCCTGCGCTTTCAAAACAAGAGTCTCCGAAAGCCAGAGCAAACAAGCTAGCAAGCTACGGAGTTTGACGCCAATATATTTCTTGTAAAGTGTATAAAAACGAATATGGAAGCTGGACAAATAGGATGCCAAAAACCCACCACTTTCATGTGGTATTAGACAGAAAGGATCGGAACTTTTCTTCTCCTCCATTTGAAAACGTGGACGTTATCATCACGACTGTCTGATTACAATCAATGCAAGTCATCAGAATCAGGTAATACACCAACTTATATTCTAGTCTTCATTAAAGAAAGGAATCTATATGTGTTAAACATGCATGTATATTCATTAAAACACCTTTAACATGTAAACAAAAACAGCAAAATAAATACATATAAATTATATACTGTATATATCAATGTATATGTATATATGTATATATATATATATATATATATATATATATATATATATATATATATATATATATATGATATGAGTGTGTATGTTACTCATCAGTTACTCAGTACTTGAGTAGTTTTTTCACAACATACTTTTTACTTTTACTCAAGTAAATATTTGGGTGACTACTCCTTACTTTTACTTGAGTAATAAATCTCTAAAGTAACAGTACTCTTACTTGAGTACAATTTCTGGCTACTCTACCCACCTCTGCATACAATACAACATCTCATACAATACAACATCACATACAACACATCACATACAATACATCACATTCAACACATCACATTCAACACAACATCACATACTACACAACATCACATTAAACACAACATCACATACAACACAACATCACATACAACACAACATCACATACAATACAACATCACATTAAACCCAACATCACATACAATACAACATCACATACAACACAACATCACATACAACACATCACATACAATACAACATCTCATACAATACAACATGACATACAACACAACATCACATACAACACATCACATACAGTACAACATCTCATACAATACAACATCACATACAACACCACATCACATACAATACAACATCACAATAAACACAACATCACATACAACACAACATCACATACAATACAACATCACATACAACACAACATCACATACAACACAACATCTCATACAATACAACATCACATACAACACAACATCACATACAATACAACATCACATTAAACACAACATCACATACAACACAACATCATATACAACACAACATCACATACAATACAACATCACATACAACACAACATCTCATACAATACAACATCACATACAACACAACATCACATACAATACAACATCACATTAAACACAACATCACATACAATACAACATCACATACAACACAACATCTCATACAATACAACATCACATACAACACAACATCACATACAACACAACATCTCATACAATACAACATCACATACAACACAACATCACATACAATACAACTTCACATACAACACAACATCTCATACAATACAACATCACATACAACACAACATCTCATACAATACAACATCACATACAACACAACATAACATAACATACAACACAACATCACATATAACACAACATCACATACAATACAACATCACATACAACACATCATATACAGTACAACATCTCATACAATACAACATCACATACAACACCACATCACATACAATACAACATCACATTAAACACAACATCACATACAATACAACATCACATTAAACACAACATCACATACAATACAACATCACATTAAACACAACATCACATACAACACAACATCACATACAACACAACATCACATACAATACAACATCACATACAACACAACATCACATACAACACAACATCTCATACAATACAACATCACATACAACACAACATCACATACAATACAACATCACATTAAACACAACATCACATACAATACAACATCACATACAACACAACATCACATACAACACAACATCACATACAACACAACATCTCATACAATACAACATCACATACAACACAACATCACATACAATACAACATCACATACAACACAACATCACATACAACACAACATCTCATACAATACAACATCACATACAACACAACATCACATACGATACAACATCACATTAAACACAACATCACATACAATACAACATCACATACAACACCACATACAACACAACATCACATACAACACAACATCTCATACAATACAACATCACATTAAACACAACATCACATACAATACAACATCACATACAACAGAACATCACATACAACACAACATCACATACAACACAACATCTCATACAATACAACATCACATACAACACAACATCTCATACAATACAACATCACATACAACACAACATCACATACAATACAACATCACATTAAACACAACATCACATACAATACAACATCACATACAACACAACATCACATACAACACAACATCACATACAACACAACATCACATACAACACAACATCACATACAACACAACATCTCATACAATACAACATCACATACAACACAACATCTCATACAATACAACATCACATACAACACAACATCACATACAACACATCACATACAATCAGAGGTGGGTAGTAACGCGCTACATTTACTCCGTTACATCTACTTGAGTAACTTTTGGGATAAATTGTACTTCTAAGAGTAGTTTTAATGCAACGTACTTTTACTTTTACTTAAGTAAAATTATAGAGAAGGAACGCTACTTTTACTCCGCTACTTTTATCTACATTCAGCTCGCTACTCGCTACTAATTTTTATTGATCTGTTAGTGCACGCTTTGTTTGTTTTGGTCTGTCAGACAGACCTTCAAAGTGCCTGCCTTACTGGTGACGTTTCACTTCGTTCCACCAATCAGATGCAGTCACTGGTGACGTTGGACCAATCAAACAGAGCCAGATGGTCACATGACCTGACTTAAACAAGTGGAAAAACTTATTGGGGTGTTACCCTTTAGTGGTCAATTGTACGGAATATGTACTGTACTGTGCAATCTAATAATAAAAGTTCCAATCAATCAAAAGTGTGAAGGAAAAAAGATACATTTTTATTTCAACCGTACATCCCGTCAAAAGCCTAAAGACTGACCGCACATGAGGACGTTCCTGTCTTCACAATAAAAGTGCCGCTCCATCGCGCCTGCGCTTTCAAAACAAGAGTCTCCGAAAGCCAGAGCAAACAAGCTAGCAAGCTACGGAGTTTGACGCCAATATATTTCTTGTAAAGTGTATAAAAACGAATATGGAAGCTGGACAAATAGGATGCCAAAAACCCACCACTTTCATGTGGTATGAGACAGAAAGGATCGGAACTTTTCTTCTCCTCCATTTGAAAACGTGGACGTTATCATCACGACTGTCTGATTACAATCAATGCAAGTCATCAGAATCAGGTAATACACCAACTTATATTCTAGTCTTCATTAAAGAAAGGAATCTATATGTGTTAAACATGCATGTATATTCATTAAAACACCTTTAACATGTAAACAAAAACAGCAAAATAAATACATATAAATTATATACTGTATATATCAATGTATATGTATATATGTATATATATATATATATATATATATATATATATATATATATATATATATATATATATATATATATATATATATATATATATATATATATATATATATATGATATGAGTGTGTATGTTACTCATCAGTTACTCAGTACTTGAGTAGTTTTTTCACAACATACTTTTTACTTTTACTCAAGTAAATATTTGGGTGACTACTCCTTACTTTTACTTGAGTAATAAATCTCTAAAGTAACAGTACTCTTACTTGAGTACAATTTCTGGCTACTCTACCCACCTCTGCATACAATACAACATCTCATACAATACAACATCACATACAACACATCACATACAATACATCACATTCAACACAACATCACATACAACACAACATCACATTCAACACAACATCACATACTACACAACATCACATTCAACACAACATCACATACAATACAACATCACATACAACACAACATCACATTCAACACATCACATTCAACACAACATCACATACTACACAACATCACATTAAACACAACATCACATACAACACAACATCACATACAACACAACATCACATACAATACAACATCACATTAAACCCAACATCACATACAATACAACATCACATACAACACAACATCACATACAACACATCACATACAATACAACATCTCATACAATACAACATCACATACAACACAACATCACATACAACACATCACATACAGTACAACATCTCATACAATACAACATCACATACAACACCACATCACATACAATACAACATCACATTAAACACAACATCACATACAATACAACATCACATTAAACACAACATCACATACAACACAACATCACATACAACGCAACATCAAATACAATACAACATCACATACAACACAACATCACATACAACACATCTCATACAATACAACATCACATACAACACAACATCACATACAATACAACATCACATTAAACACAACATCACATACAACACAACATCATATACAACACAACATCACATACAATACAACATCACATACAACACAACATCTCATACAATACAACATCACATACAACACAACATCACATACAATACAACATCACATTAAAGACAACATCACATACAATACAACATCACATACAACACAACATCACATACAATACAACATCACATACAACACAACATCACATACAACACAACATCACATTCAACACAACATCACATACTACACAACATCACATTCAACACAACATCACATACAATACAACATCACATACAACACAACATCACATTCAACACATCACATTCAACACAACATCACATACTACACAACATCACATTAAACACAACATCACATACAACACAACATCACATACAACACAACATCACATACAATACAACATCACATTAAACCCAACATCACATACAATACAACATCACATACAACACCACATCACATACAATACAACATCACATTAAACACAACATCACATACAATACAACATCACATTAAACACAACATCACATACAACACAACATCACATACAACGCAACATCAAATACAATACAACATCACATACAACACAACATCACATACAACACAACATCTCATACAATACAACATCACATACAACACAACATCACATACAATACAACATCACATTAAACACAACATCACATACAACACAACATCATATACAACACAACATCACATACAATACAACATCACATACAACACAACATCTCATACAATACAACATCACATACAACACAACATCACATACAATACAACATCACATTAAAGACAACATCACATACAATACAACATCACATACAACACAACATCACATACAATACAACATCACATACAACACAACATCACATACAACACAAAATCTCATACAATACAACATCACATACAACTTCACATACAACACAACATCTCATACAATACAACATCACATACAATACAACATCACATACAACACAACATAACATACAACACAACATCACATACAACACAACATAACATACAACACAACATCACATATAACACAACATCACATACAATACAACATCACATACAACACAACATCACATACAATACAACATCACATACAACACAACATCACCTACAACACAACATCACATACAACACAACATCACATACAATACAACATCACATTAAACACAACATCACATACAACACAACATCACATACAACACAACATCACATACAATACAACATCACATACAACACAACATCTCATACAATACAACATCACATACAACACAACATCACATACAATACAACATCACATTAAACACAACATCACATACAACACAACATCACATACAACACAACATCACATACAATACAACATCACATACAACACAACATCACATACAATACAACATCACATACAACACAATATCACATACAACACAACATCTCATACAATACAACATCACATACAACACAACATCACATACAATACAACATCACATACAACACATCTCATACAATACAACATCACATACAACACAACATCACATACAACACAACATCACATTAAACACAACATCACATACAACACAACATCACATACAACACAACATCACATACAACACAACATCACATACAACACATACATTTTCTGTGTGCGTTGTCTCAACAAATAATGTTGCCTGAACACTGTGTGATACTACATGTGTCTTTTTATGACTCAACCGTTATCATCATGTTACTACAGTACAGTACACAGTACAGTACAGTATAGTATAGAGTGCAGAGTACAATACAGAATAGAGTACACAGTACAGTATACAGTATAGTATACAGTATAGAGTACACAGTATAGTATACAGTATAGAGTACACAGTACAGTATACAGTATAGAGTACACAGTACAGTATACAGTATAGTATACAGTATAGAGTACACAGTACAGTATACAGTGTATACAGTGTAGTATACAGTATAGAGTACACAGTACAGTATACAGTATAGAGTACACAGTACAGTATAAAGTATAGTATACAGTATAGAGTACACAGCAAAGTATACAGTACAGTATACAATATAGAGTACACAGTACAGTATACAGTATAGTATAAAGTATAGAGTACACAGTACAGTGTACAGTATAGTATACAGTATAGAGTACACAGTGCAGTATACAGTATAGTATACAGTATAGAATACACAGTACAGTACAGTATACAGTATAGAATACACAGTACAGTCCATGTCCACTGCAGAGGACAATGGCCCACATAAAACCATACAATTGTGCATCAGAAAGATGATGAAACATTGGACATAAATCTTGGAAGGTCAAAGTTCACCAGCAACAGCGCCATTTTCCTGAGTGGGTGACCTCTGACCTCGTGAACAAGTGGGAATATGACATGTATGACATCATCATGGCATGGAAGTATTTATTTACTTTGCTTTTTGAAGCAATAAAGCTGCAAGCACACCAGGATGGACTCACAGTCAGTCACTTGACACTTCATGAATGATTCCTGCCTGTTCATTCTGCAGTTCTTTATCCCAAAGAAGAACTCAACTAAACCATCAGACAACCAAGACCATCTCTGGCATGATTGGCACAACCTTGTTTTGATGGGAAACACCTTTTGAAGAAGGCGAAACTAACAGTGAAACTTCAATGCATGGACAGGAAACAGTATGTGACGTGTATGAATACATGAATCTGTATGTGAGGTGTATGAATACATGAATCTGTATGTGGCGTGTATGAATACATGAATCTGTATGAATACATGAATCTGTATGTGAGGTGTATGAATAAATGAATCTGTATGTGACGTGCATGAACACATGAATCTGTATGTGGCGTGTATGAATACATTAATCTGTATGTGGCGTGTATGAACACATGAATCTGTATGACGTGTTTTAACACATGAATCTGTATGTGGCGTGCATGAACACATGAATCTGTATGTGGCGTGTATGAACACATGAATCTGTATGTGGCGTGTATGAATACATGAATCTGTATGTGAAGTGTATGAATACATGAATCTGTATGTGAGGTGTATGAATAAATGAATCTATGGGGCGTGTATGAATACATGAATCTGTATGTGGTCTGTATGAATACATGAATCTGTATGTGGTGTGTATGAATACATTAATCTGTACATGGCGTGTATGAATACATGAATCTGTATGAATACATGAATCTGTATGTGAGGTGTATGAATACATGAATCTGTATGTGGCGTGTATGAATACATTAATCTGTACGTGAGGTGTATGAATACATGAATCTGTATGTGGCGTGTATGAATACATTAATCTGTATGTGGCGTGTATGAATACATTAATCTGTATGTGGCGTGTATGAATACATGAATCTGTATGTGAGGTGTATGAATATATTAATCTGTATGTGGTGTGTATGAATACATGAATCTGTATGAGTACATGAATCAGTATGTGAGGTGTATGAATACATGAATCTGTATGTGACGTGTATGAATACATTAATCTGTATGTGGCGTGTATGAATACATGAATCTGTATGTGGCGTGTATGAATACATGAATCTGTATGTGTCGTGTATGAACACATGAATCTGTATGTGGTGTGTATGAATACATGAATCTGTATGTGGCGTGTATGAATACATGAATCTGTATGTGGCGGGTATGAATACATGAATTTGTATGTGAGGTGTATGAATACATGAATCTGTATGTGACGTATATGAATACATTAATCTGTATGTGGCGTGTATGAATACATTCATCTGTATGTGACGTGCATGAATACATTAATCTGTATGTGGCGTGCATGAATACATGAGTCTGTATGTGGTGTGTATGAACACATGAATCTGTATGTGACGTGTATGAACACATGAATCTGTATGTGGCGTGTATGAATACATGAATCTGTATGTGAGGTGTATGAATACATGAATCTGTATGTGAGGTGTATGAATACATGAATCTGTATGTGTCGTGTATGAACACATGAATCTGTATGTGACGTGTATGAATACATGAATCTGTATGTGTCGTGAATGAACACATGAATCTGTATGTGACGTGTATGAATACATGAATCTGTATGTGAGGTGTATGAACACATGAATCTGTATGTGACGTGTATGAACACATGAATCTGTATGTGGCGTGTATGAATACATAAATCTGTGTGTGGCGTGTATGAATACATGAATCTGTATGTGACGTGTATGAACAAATGAATCTGTATGTGTCGTGTATGAACATATGAATCTGTATGTGGCGTGTATGAATACATTAAACTGTATGTGGTGTGTATGAATACATGAATCTGTATGTGAGGTGTATGAATACATGAATCTGTATGTGTCGTGTATGAACACATGAATCTATGTGACGTGTATGAATACATGAATCTGTATGTGACGTGGATAAACACATTAATCTGTATGTGGCGTGTATGAATACATGAATCTGTGTGTGGCGTGTATGAATACATGAATCTGTATGTGACGTGTATGAACACATGAATCTGTATGTGCCGTGTATGAACACATGAATCTGTATGTGCCGTGTATGAACACATGAATCTGTATGTGGTGTGTATGAATACATGAATCTGTATGTGGCGTGTATGAATACATGAATCTGTATGTGGCGTGTATGAATACATGAATTTGTATGTGAGGTGTATGAATACATGAATCTGTATGTGACGTATATGAATACATTAATCTGTATGTGGCGTGTATGAATACATTAATCTGTATGTGACGTGCATGAATACATTAATCTGTATGTAGCGTGCATGAATACATGAGTCTGTATGTGGTGTGTATGAACACATGAATCTGTATGTGACGTGTATGAACACATGAATCTGTATGTGGCGTGTATGAATACATGAATCTGTATGTGAGGTGTATGAATACATGAATCTGTATGTGAGGTGTATGAATACATGAATCTGTATGTGTCGTGTATGAACACATGAATCTGTATGTGACGTGTATGAATACATGAATCTGTATGTGTCGTGTATGAACACATGAATCTGTATGTGACGTGTATGAATACATGAATCTGTATGTGAGGTGTATGAACACATGAATCTGTATGTGACGTGTATGAACACATGAATCTGTATGTGGCGTGTATGAATACATAAATCTGTGTGTGGCATGTATGAATACATGAATCTGTATGTGACGTGTATGAACAAATGAATCTGTATGTGTCGTGTATGAACATATGAATCTGTATGTGGCGTGTATGAATACATTAAACTGTATGTGGTGTGTATGAATACATGAATCTGTATGTGAGGTGTATGAATACATGAATCTGTATGTGTCGTGTATGAACACATGAATCTATGTGACGTGTATGAATACATGAATCTGTATGTGACGTGGATAAACACATTAATCTGTATGTGGCGTGTATGAATACATGAATCTGTGTGTGGCGTGTATGAATACATGAATCTGTATGTGACGTGTATGAACACATGAATCTGTATGTGCCGTGTATGAACACATGAATCTGTATGTGGTGTGTATGAATACATGAATCTGTATGTGGCGTGTATGAATACATGAATCTGTATGTGGCGTGTATGAATACATGAATTTGTATGTGAGGTGTATGAATACATGAATCTGTATGTGACGTATATGAATACATTAATCTGTATGTGGCGTGTATGAATACATTAATCTGTATGTGACGTGCATGAATACATTAATCTGTATGTGGCGTGCATGAATACATGAGTCTGTATGTGGCGTGTATGAACACATGAATCTGTATGTGACGTGTATGAACACATGAATCTGTATGTGGCGTGTATGAATTCATGAATCTGTATGTGAGGTGTATGAATACATGAATCGGTATGTGAGGTGTATGAATACATGAATCTGTATGTGTCGTGTATGAACACATGAATCTGTATGTGACGTGTATGAATACATGAATCTGTATGTGAGGTGTATGAACACATGAATCTGTATGTGACGTGTATGAACACATGAATCTGTATGTGGCGTGTATGAATACATGAATCTGTGTGTGGCGTGTATGAACACATGAATCTGTATGTGAGGTGTATGAACACATGAATCTGTATGTGAGGTGTATGAACACATGAATCTGTATGTGACATGTATGATTACATGAATCTGTATGTGGCGTGTATGAATACATAAATCTGTGTGTGGCGTGTATGAATACATGAATCTGTATGTGACGTGTATGAACAAATGAATCTGTATGTGTCGTGCATGAACATATGAATCTGTATGTGGCGTGTATGAATACATTAATCTGTATGTGGTGTGTATGAATACATGAATCTGTATGTGAGGTGTATGAATACATGAATCTGTATGTGTCGTGTATGAACACATGAATCTATGTGATGTGTATGAATACATGAATCTGTATGTGACGTGGATAAACACATTAATCTGTATGTGGCATGTATGAACACATGAATCTGTATGTGATATTTATGAACACATGAATCTGTATGTGGCGTGTATGAACACATGAATCTGTATGTGCTGTGTATGAACATATGAATCTGTATGTGGCGTGTATGAATACATGAATCTGTATGTGACGTGTATGAACACATGAATCTGTATGTGGCATGTATGAACACATGAATCTGTATGTGAGGTGTATGAACACATGAATCTGTATGTGACGTGTATGAACACATTAATCTGTATGTGGCGTGTATGAATACATGAATCCGTGTGTGGCGTGTATGAATACATGAATCTGTATGTGACGTGTATGAACACATGAATCTGTATGTGCCGTGTATGAACATATGAATCTGTATGTGGCGTGTATGAATACATGAATCTGTATGTGACGTGTATGAACACATGAATCTGTACGTGCCATGTATGAACACATGAATCTGTATGTGATATTTATGAACACATGAATCTGTATGTGGCGTGTATGAACACATGAATCTGTATGGCGTGTTTTAACACATAAATCTGTATGTGGCGTGTATGAACACATGAATCTGTATGTGGCGTGTATGAATACATGAATCTGTATGTGGCGTGTATGAACACATGAATCTGTATGGCGTGTTTTAACACATGAATCTGTATGTGGCGTGTATGAATACATGAATCTGTGTGTGGCGTGTATGAACACATGAATCTGTATGTGAGGTGTATGAACACATGAATCTGTATGTGAGGTGTATGAACACATGAATCTGTATGTGACATGTATGATTACATGAATCTGTATGTGGCGTGTATGAATACATAAATCTGTGTGTGGCGTGTATGAATACATGAATCTGTATGTGACGTGTATGAACAAATGAATCTGTATGTGTCGTGCATGAACATATGAATCTGTATGTGGCGTGTATGAATACATTAATCTGTATGTGGTGTGTATGAATACATGAATCTGTATGTGAGGTGTATGAATACATGAATCTGTATGTGTCGTGTATGAACACATGAATCTATGTGATGTGTATGAATACATGAATCTGTATGTGACGTGGATAAACACATTAATCTGTATGTGGCATGTATGAACACATGAATCTGTATGTGATATTTATGAACACATGAATCTGTATGTGGCGTGTATGAACACATGAATCTGTATGTGCTGTGTATGAACATATGAATCTGTATGTGGCGTGTATGAATACATGAATCTGTATGTGACGTGTATGAACACATGAATCTGTATGTGGCATGTATGAACACATGAATCTGTATGTGAGGTGTATGAACACATGAATCTGTATGTGACGTGTATGAACACATGAATCTGTATGTGGCGTGTATGAATACATGAATCCGTGTGTGGCGTGTATGAATACATGAATCTGTATGTGACGTGTATGAACACATGAATCTGTATGTGCCGTGTATGAACATATGAATCTGTATGTGGCGTGTATGAATACATGAATCTGTATGTGACGTGTATGAACACATGAATCTGTACGTGCCATGTATGAAAACACATGAATCTGTATGTGATATTTATGAACACATGAATCTGTATGTGGCGTGTATGAACACATGAATCTGTATGGCGTGTTTTAACACATAAATCTGTATGTGGCGTGTATGAACACATGAATCTGTATGTGGCGTGTATGAATACATGAATCTGTATGTGGCGTGTATGAACACATGAATCTGTATGGCGTGTTTTAACACATGAATCTGTATGTGGCGTGTATGAACACATGAATCTGTATGTGGCGTGTATGAATACATGAATCTGTATGTGGCGTGTATGAACATATGAATCTGTACGAGGCATGTATGAACACATGAATCTGTATGTGGCGTGTATGAACACATGAATCTGTATGGCGTGTTTTAACACATAAATCTGTATGTGGCGTGTATGAACACATGAATCTGTATGTGGCGTGTATGAACACATGAATCTGTATGTGGCGTGTATGAACACATGAATCTGTATGGCGTGTTTTAACACATAAATCTGTATGTGGCGTGTATGAACACATGAATCTGTATGTGGCGTGTATGAACACATGAATCTGTATGTGGCGTGTATGAACACATGAATCTGTATGTGACGTGTATGAATACATGAATCTGGGACGACCAAACCCGACTGGGATTTGTTGCCAACAACTAATTAGCTAACTAATAATACAAACAATAGCTGTCCGTTCCCACTTTTAAAGTAACAATTGTTGTGTTGTAAACCAATTGTGTCACATCTTAGAGGACAAATATTGAGGAGGTGAATATTTACAATGTTCTCTTATTCTAGAAAAGACTATGTTGGTGAATTCGGAGCCCAATTCCGTGTTTCCATAGCACAATTTGAGAGACAGCATCCCCTGGTGGTGAGGTAGGAGCATGACAAGCAACCCTGTTCTCCCTACCACATTGACTACACATAAAACATATATCCCATGTCTACAGCTACTGTATAAACTGTACATGCAAACCAACAGGTGGCACCAAATAAGTGAGCTTTTCTTCTTCTCACTCACACACGCACACACAAGTGACCTGAATATTGGCAGAGCTCCCAAATGAGCGTGTTGGTCTCACACACACATGACCTGGACATACTGTACACAGAGCCCTCAAGTCAGCTTTTCTTCTTGTCACTCACACTAGTGGGCTGAAGCTAATTGTGTCTCAGTTGTTGCTAGCAAACAGGAGTTAGTTTCAGGCAGCTAAGAAACGTATACTTTTTAATTGCAAGCTATAACTCTATTACACCCCCTGCCCAACCCCCCCCCCAAAAAAAAACCAAGGCTTGTCTTTTATTCAGGTTGTTTTTCTGCGGGTGAATATGGTTCCATAACGACGCAACAAGGATGTCTAATAAATTGTTTATTAGATATTTCCATTGAATACGTTGGAAAAAAACAATCATAAACGTTATTAGTTTTATTACATATGCGTCTTGTTTGTATTGTCAACAATTTGTGTGTGTGTGTGTGTGTGTGTGTGTGTGTGTGTGTGTGTGTGTGTGTGTGTGTGTGTGTGTGTGTGTGTGTGTGTGCGTGCGTGCGGTTTAAACGTTGCAGCTGCGTTGTCATTTCATCTTGAAGTCTTCAGGTCTGTGCAGAGAGAGAACATGAGTGTGAGAAGGCCAGACTTTGTCATATCTGACAGCAAAACACATTTTATTTTACTTTTTGTTGCTTTTTTTAATATCAGCTACACTCAGATATGATCAGGGTGAGATGTTTGGGCTTTGATCTATGATGCGTAATATCACCTCTACATGTCTACGTCTGTGTTGTTTATCTTCTGTCTGAGCACTTGCTGGTGTGTGTGTGTGTGTGTGTGTGTGTGTGTGTGTGTGTGTTTGTGTGATTTCTCCGAGGCTCTGGAAGAATATCAACTGTGTGTTTAATAAAGGGCAATGATTAAAATGGCCCTGGGTGAACACGCGCGCACACACACACACACACGCACACGCACACGCACACACTCTCTTAGAGAAAAACAAAGAGGGTAGAATGAATGAGGAATATTAACAAGAGTGAGACCTCACTCTTCAATAAACCCCCATTAGCTGGAGTCCAGTAAACAATATTTCATTTCTCAACACACACATTTAATGTGTATATATGTCAAGAGAGCGAGCCAAATAATGCGCACACTTTTTCATAAAGTCCATGAATAAACAAGACAAAAAGAGAAGCTCACGGTGAAAAAGTCAAGTAGAAGTCAGCATGCTCACAACAACATGTAGCGCAGGGTGACAGTGTTATTATTATTAATATTAATACGATGACAGCCAACTGGCTGGCGCTCACCCTGTCACTGGCTGCAGAAATCTTCTGACAAGCCATGAATATGATTATAGTTTGATTCAGTTTGCCGGAGCAGCGCGCAACAGAAGCTGCAGATGAAATGAGAGTTGGCGGACACAGCCTGCGTATTAACGCCAGACCAATCGTGGAAATAGAAGAAGCTCCATGGTGTTGTTGTCACATGACAGCACGTTGACTTAGTCAACAAAGTAAAGGCTTCCCACGAGCCCAGTCAGAGCCCAGACCTAAACACACTAAACAATGAGCAGAAGAGGGATGTGAGATGATCTCACCACTCAGCACATTTGGAAGAATAATAAAAAATATTACCAAGTCAGACTTCTGCCAAAAAACACTGAATAAAGTCATTAAAAATGTTAATTATTAATATGATTATATGGATCATTTAAATACCAATTACAATATTACATTTTATTTTGATTAAATGGTGAACTAGTTACAACTATAATGAAATGTATTATTATTGGTTATATTTTTATTCTTTTTTAAATGATTTTTCTTTTATGATGACGCAGCACATAGTCTTTAAAGATGCCATTGAATGCATCAGGAAATAATCTGTAAAAGGCACCCAGTCAGTGATTGTGATTAATTAAATGTTTTTTTTTACCGTATAGCGCACAAAAACCCTCCATAGGCACTTAAAAGATTGGTTCATTATAAGTCACTTTTTTTAGGGGTTATTATTTCATCCTCACACACATATACACATACATTTTATATATATGTACGTATATATATATATATATATATATATATATATATATATATATATATATATATATATGCAATAATTCTGAGGTTATTGAGCGAAGACTCTTAGTTAATGGCTTACTGGTT
>NC_084551.2:34360000-34362500 GCF_033978685.3 Nerophis lumbriciformis | reverse complement strand
CCTGAGCAGTGCCAGAAACTCATCGACTCCATGCCACGCCGCATTAACGCAGTAATTGAGGCAAAAGGAGCTCCAACCAAGTATTGAGTATTGTACATGCTCATATTTTTCATTTTCATACTTTTCAGTTGGCCAACATTTCTAAAAATCCCTTTTTTGTATTAGCCTTAAGTAATATTCTAATTTTGTGACACACGGAATTTTGGATTTTCATTTGTTGCCACTTCAAATTATCAAAATTAAATGAAATAAACATTTGAATGCATCAGTCTGTGTGCAATGAATACATATAATGTACAAGTTACACCTTTTGAATGCAATTACTGAAATAAATCAAGTTTTTCAAAATATTCTAATTTACTGGCTTTTACCTGTATTTAACGTTAATCCGTGATTTCACCGAGCGTTTCACTGACGGTGAGCAGCCTGACGCTGCTTCATTAACACCGCCGCTGTTTGACTCGTGGCCCGGGGCAGACGCACGTAGTAACAGTCACGTGTTACAATACCGACGAGCTAACGTGTCCAGGTTATAACCATGTTGTCAATAAACACACATGGACTGAAGCTAAATTGTCCACTGTCCACTGCAGCATGTGAATGCAATGAAAAGAATAAAATCTGAGCCAACCAGCTGTTAAAATGTTGTCCAGGTTAATGTTTTGGCCATTAAAGGCCCTTCATTTCAAGATTTCAACTGTGATCGTGCTTTAAACATGTGGCTGACCTGTTCAGATGGGTGTAACTGCTACTGGTCAAATAATGTGAAATAGCATTTAATTTTACATGTATGCAATGCCATTTAAATGTAATTATAGATAATAATAATAATAAATACTGTGTAGTGTTGTAAATAGTCAACGGGAAGGATTTTAGTAAGATATAAGCCATGAGCACTACACAGCCAGAAAAAAACCTAGGCAGGACAAGTAAAAATATTGGGGCAAGTAGATTTGAGAAGTCGGGCAAGTAGAAAAAACCTTAACGTTGAACCCTGCATGTGTTGAGCTGCTGCCGCTTAAGGTTAGACGGCACTGTACATAGAGCGCTTCTGCTCGTTAGTAATAAATTCTAATGTTGGATGTTCACTCCTTCACACAGATGAGTATAGAAAAATATTTTCAACGGCCCGAAAAGGGCTCGACTTGGAGAGGAGGTAGGCCTACAGTCCGGACCACAGGTGCGACCTGTTCAGCAGCAGCAGGAGGAGGAGGAGGTTGACTGACTGTGGCAGGACACCTCTGCCTCCGTTTCACTTCATCCATCCATCCATCCATTTTCTACCGCTTAATCCCTTCGGGGTCGCGGGGGGCGCTGTAGCCTATCTCAGCTACAATCGGGCGGAAGGCGGGGTACACCCTGGACAAGTCGCCACCTCATCACAGGGCCAACACAGATAGACAGACAACATCCACACTCACATTCATACACTAGGGCCAATTTAGTGTTGCCAATCAACCTATCCCCAGGTGCATGTTTTTGGAGGTGGGAGGAAGCCGGAGTACCCGGAGGGAACCCACGCAGTCACGGGGAGAACATGCAAACTCCACACAGAAAGATCCCGAGCCTGGAATTGAACCCAGAACTGCTCAGGACCTTCGTATTGTGAGGCAGACGCACTAACCCCTCGACCACCGTGCTGCCCGTTTCACTTCATGTTGCTGGTAAATAATATGGTTGTAGTAGTAGGCTAAAGTTAAATTATTTAGTATTCACTAATTAAAGGGGCAGAGCTTTAAGAGACATTTTAGCTTTTATATTTTATAAGATATATTTTTTGTAAGAACCACAATTAATAAATATATTTCAGTGAATCACTAATTGTTCAAATCTGTATATAAATATGTACATAAAATGTTGTAATTATATTCCAACTCCGCGTTCTTCTTGGTCATCGCCGCTGCCGTTTGAGCTAGTATTGATGTTATTTGAACACTGATACAGTTTGCAGTTAAATAAAGGAGGAGTGAACATCCCAGTAAACAAACTAAAGACTTTATAAGTTGTGACAACGTTCACGACACATCACCTGCTGTAAAACATCAAATAGTTTTCTCCTTCGCTGTATACTTTTAGTGTGGGGATGAGTGCGTCTGTCTCCAATATTGTCCACACCTGTCTCCATCTAAACACAGCAGTGCACTCTTAAACGCACGACGGGAAGCGAGGGAAAATGACGTCAAACCAAGCCCTTGGCTTTGTTTACACCGACGGGAAATCTCCGCAGCACAGTCCGTGTAGCTTGTCCGCCATGATTATCAAGCCAAATACCGCTAGTGCGCATGCGCCTGACTTTGTGTTGCCGAAAATGCATTAATAAATGACGATTTTTCAGTAATTAAAAAATTAGACGGTATTACTAACCGTCGGGAATTTTATTGCAAATTATCATTAGAACGTTTACTGTTACATCCCTATTCCATTAACAAGTAAAAAGTCAAGGGTGGTCACGGCATGTTCTTGCAGCAAACGGTCAATATTTTGGGCATTACGGCGAAAG